>NC_090172.1:24214935-24384935 GCF_024679245.1 Pseudorasbora parva
TCACAGAGGAGCGAGTCCAGTCAGTGTTGAACTGCTTGAATTCGTTCAAGGGCAGTCCGTAGGGAAGCACAACCTAGTCGTCAGGTTCCTCAGAGGTGTGAGGAGACTAAATCCTCCTCGCACAAACTCGGTACCCTCTTGGGATTTAGCTCTAGTTTTCAGGGCACTTCAGAGCCCTCCCTTCGAGCCTTTGGCATCATGTGAGCTTAAAATCTTGTCAAAGAAGACAGTGCTCCTGACCGCATTGGCCTCTATCAAGAGGGTAGGGGACCTGCATGCACTTTCGGTCAACTAATCGTGCCTAGAGTTCGGGCCCGGTAACTCACGTTGTCCTGAGACCCCGGCCCGGATATGTGCCCAAGGTTCCTACCACTCCCTTCCGGGACCAGGTAGTGAACCTACAAGCGCTGCCTTTGGAAGAGGTAGACCCAGCCCTAGCTTTGTTGTGTCCAGTCCGCGCTCTTCACGCTTACATTGACCGGACCCAAAGCTTCGGACCTCAGAGCAACTCTTCGTCTGTTACGGAGGCCAGCAGAAGGGAAAGGCTGTCCCAAGCAGAGCTTAGCCCACTGGATAGTGGATGCTATAGTCTTGGCTTACCAGTCCCAAGACGTGCCTTGCCCGTTCGGAGTAAGAGCACACTCCACAAGGAGTGTTGCTTCTTCCTGGGCGCTGGCTCAAGGCAGACAGACATATGTAGAGCTGCGGGCTGGGCGACAACTAACACGTTCGCTAGATTCTATAGCCTCCGTGTAGAGCCGGTATCTTCCCGTATCCTCGCCCCCAGTTGTGTTCCCTGGGAACGGCTAACCCTGTGAGCTCCTCCGTCACCCCTGCGGTGTCAGACGTTGCGGACCGTGTGACGCTAGGCCTGCACCCATATGCTTGTGAACCGTGGTTGTAGGCTGGGTTCAATATGTAGCGGTTCCCTCACGGCAACCCCATGTGTATTCCTCCACCGTACCAGCTACCATACCGGCTAGCCCCGTGTCTTTCCCTGACAGAGCCCTCTCTGTTGTCTCTGGGCGTGTTCTTTCCCCCCTACAATTAGGTTGGAACCACCCCAGAGACTGCCATATGTTGCACTACCCTGTCAGGTTAGTCCTTATGTGTATTCCACCACCATGCCCTCCGTGGGCCGTGGCTCCACAGCGTTCCATCTCCCGAGACTGGCACGCTTTCCCAGCGTTATCCAATAGTCATACTGAGTGGGTCTTGCAGAAACAGCAGTGACTGTCCTCCATGCTTGGGGCCCTGACTTCCGTACCATACTAGACAAGTATGGCCAGCCTCCTGGCGTTTTCAATAGGGATCCCAATTTACGAACATAAATGTGATAAATCCCAATTATCGAACGTTACCGACTGAAAGGGAACGTCTCGGTTATGTATGTAACCCTCGTTCCCTGAAGGAGGGAATGGAGACGTACGTCACGTCGCCAGGCCCTGTGCTTCCGCTAGGAGTCTGAGTCACTAGTCGGCTCCTCAGCAGAAAAAGCGCTGATCTACCGTTCCACTTCCTATTTATACCTGCGCTGCGGGGCGGAGCGTGGAATGCGTGGATCGCATGCCAAATAATTTGCTCGTTTTTACACACTCGAAGTAGGATTGGACTCTAAAGTCAGATCCCAATTCGTCGGTCTAAGTCTGACGTATGTCTCCGTTCCCTCCTTCGGGGAACGAGGGTTACATACGTAACCGAGACATTTTCAGCATAGATTATAATATTATGTATTTTTCTTGAGTACCAAATCAGCACATTAAAATTATTTCTGAAGTTTCATTTCAACTAAAGACAGCAATGCTGAGAATTTAGCTATGCCATCACAGAAGTATCTATATTTTAAAATTAAACAGATAATGGTTATTTTAAATTGTAATACTTCATTTCTTTCTTTCTTTTTATCAAATGAATGCCTCTGAAAGCATAACTTCTTTTAAAAACATTAAACAAAAAAAAAAAAATCTTAACCATAACCCTTTGAATACTGTATTGACATGTTGTCTTGCATTATAAAGTAATGTTCTATACACACAGATTGAATTTCATTACAGTTACTTGTACATTTTTGTGTGTACAAGTGAATGCGTCTGTAAAATGTAGCTGTTGATTCTGTTTACTAGGGTTAACTAGATGGGTCTTTATAGGAAGACATGTTTGGATTGAATTCCTTTACTTACACTATACAAAAGAGGTGTAGAGTCCTTTCACATGAACTTTTTTCCCCCCACCCTGACCCCAGCTAACCCATCACCACTATCAATATATGGAGAAATCTAGCATAAATTGCTTTGCAGTCATGTCGTATGAGCTATTAACATGACATGGATGACCAATAATAAGAAAATTCACCTCAGCTTATATCATTCAGAGAATATAAATTAAACCAGTACACATTTATTCCATCGCTGCATAATAATCTCTGCAGCATATTGTGTTCTCCTGCAGTGGTTGACAGGAGGGATGCCAGTAAGCAAATCCATATGCAGTGGAATGTAAAGATAAGGTTTGGATGTGTAGGGGTGGGAGCTGTCTCTGATAGTTCACTGATGGAGCAGGCTCCCATTTTACATTTATATTCATAGCACACGGGATGGCTTGTCTCACAGCAAGCCTGAAAAAAACAAAGAGAAAGACAGTGCGTTAAGATATGTAAGTAATTTTGATGGTGACAATGACAGTGTTTGCATGGCATGTATAGGCATGCGCCATATTAGCTAAGTAACAGGTCCCATGTATTTTGACACATTTGTGTTTCGAAAACACACTGTCATTAGGGATTTTATACCATATTACAAAACATTGACGCCTGAGTGAGTGACAATGTGTTATTTGCTGTCTCCCAGGTAGGGATTTACAGAATCATCCATGACAGCTTGTACAATCACTTTGCTTTAAACAACAATATTAGCTGGAAATTAACACTTCAATTTGTGAAAAAGGGTGAACAAAATCTACAAAACCGATTTAAAAAACAAATTGGGTCACAAATGTTGAAAGTGAGACATTTTGAAATGTCATGCCAAATGTTGGCTTATTTTGAATTCAAGAGAGCAACACATTCCAAAAAAGTTGAGACAGGTATCAATAAGGGGTCAGAAAAGTTAAATGTACATATAAGAAACAGCTGGAGGACCAGTTTGCAACTTTTTAGGTCAATTGGCAACATGATTGGGTATAAAAAAAAGAGCCTCTCAGGGTGGCAGTGTCTCTCCGAAGTCAAGATGGGCAGAGGATCACCAATTCCCCCAATGCTGTGGCGAAAAATAGTGGGGCAATATCAGAAAGGTTTCTCAGAGAAAAAATGCAAAGAGTTTGAGGTTATCATCATCTACAGTGGAACAAACAGAAGGGCCAAGGTCATAAAACCACACTGGATCTTCAGGCCCTTAGACGTAACTACAGGAATGCTACTGTAATTGAAATCACACATGGGCTCAGGGATACTTCCAGAAAACATTTTCGGTGAACACAATCCACCGTGCTATTCACCGTTGCCGGCTAAAAGTCTATAGGTCAAAAAAGTAGCCACATCTAAACATGATCCAGAAGTGCATGTTTTTTTTTGTTTGTTTGTTTGTTTTTTATCCCTACTCTGCGATACTGCATCAATTACAACATCATGACTGTGTAGTAGAAGGATCCGGGTACTGAAATGGCCAGCCTGCAGTCCAGATTTTTCACCCATAGAAAACATTTGGTGCATCATAAAGAGGAAGATGCAACAAAGACGACCTAAGACAGTTGAGCAACTAGACGTCTCTATTAGATTAGGACAACATTCCTATTCCTAAACTTGAGCAACTTGTCTTTTTTGGATATGGGTTTGTAATAGAGGGGGAAAAAATCTATTTCAATTACATATTTTGTGCAAAAAGCATATAAATAAAAAATATTAAAAGCATTTATTTTTTCATTTAACCCTTAAAGACCGAGACAGGTATATATATATATATATATATATATATATATATATATATATATATATATATATATATATATATATATATATATATATATATATATATATATATATATTATATATATATAACTAAAATGTTTAATAACTTTTAAACCACTAATCTAATTTGTATGCTGTAAACTGCACCGTAAAGAGGAATAGGTATAACATTCTCGCGATTGATCATTCAGAGGCTCCGTAGTCAGTGTGGATGCGTCATCAAAATATACCGCATTGATTTGTCATTGAAACACATGTGGGTTGGTCCCCTGAGCCAAACAGAAATTATTTTTTATCATTAGTCCCACCCCATTTTTTTATCATTAGTCATCAACTCAACCAATTACACAGTGTTTGGTCTTTTGAACCACCAATCACATGTTTCTCTGCAGAATGAACGTGAAAGTGGGTGTGAATTTGCATGCATGAAAATAAACAGAAATAAATGCGTGCAGAGCGCTCTCTCACAGAGCACAGCACACCCAAGTCAGTATATTTCTCTATTTGTATGTAGTTCATGTTTTACACCGTTTTCGCTTAGTATATTTTCCTAAATTTGTGCTGGAGAAGATTACTTGCGGAGAGATTGAAATGTCTGTTTATGAAAATAGCCGTCCACGTGTAAACGTAACCTCAGTATATTTTATTTCACGGTTTGTTGGTCACAACTTGTTTGATTTGTTGTTCATGTTCAAATTATAATATATTTCTCTTAAGAACATGTTTTGTTTCAGTGTTGTTATTATAAAACAATCTTTCTATTTACTTTACTACTTGAACTTTTTAGGACACATTGTCAGTAAATAAAATACACCTGCTTTCACTTAAAAAATCCTAGAAACGCCTAGAATAATGTTTTAATACATGGCTATAACTTGCTGAGGTATTGTTACATGTAGACACAATTTCATCTGGAAGTGTAAAACAGTCAATCAATCAACTTTATTTATATAGCGCTTTTACAATCACGATTGTGTCAAAGCAGCTTCACAGCGTCAAACAGGACAATATTAATCAACCAAGTCTAACTTTCTAAAGGAAATTTAAATCTTCATGAAGTTCTGTTTGAGATCACAGTAAAAATGCCACATTTTTGCTGCTGTTTGTCTTGTAATTATTTTAATTGAATCCATTCTCAAAAAAAAAAAAAAAAGTAAAATTGGGACATCAAATGCTCATCCACCCGCAAATACAGTAATGTATTACATATTACATGGCCCGCAGCCACACGATCGGTCAATATAAGCGTGAACCGCGTGCTCATACACACACAGACACACACACACACACACACACATGCGCACCCAGATCAAGAAAGAATTTCTGCCAACGGTAGGGTCTGCATACATTTTGGTAGCCCGTCTTGTACAACCCTGGGACTAGTACAATTACATATAAACGTTTTACTGACATAAGTTTGTTTCACCATTCCTGTCGGATCTATTTTGGAAGGCACAACATTGTGTCTGTAAATCCTGCACTTGAGACTTGTTTATAAACGATTTCAGCTGTTAAATGAAGCAGACACACGTACACAGTTTTCACCCGCGTGAGTATCACAAATTTCTAATATTATGATCCAAAGGAAGCTTTCGCAGCGACTGTTTTCTTCCGCAATATCTTGCTATCTTCTTCCACATTGTTATTTCTGGTGGCTAGCGAGCTGATCCGCTCCATGAGTCGGTGGGCGGGGCTACTGAATTACACGTTCTGTAACGGTGTGTTTCGTCGCGTGATGACGTAAGGATTTGAAGCTCAAGTTGATTTCTCAATTAATCACCCATTTAAAACTGTAAAAAGTTATATACATTAAATATAATGCAAACTTGTAACTGTTACCATGCAGTTGCCTACAGTGAAAAAAAAAGGAAAACAAAAAGATTAGTTTTAAATCACGTTGAGTGTCATTTAACTGTAATGTTACCTGATTTGTGATACAAAAACAGTAAAATTACATTGATGAAACCACATTTAATTATATACAGTATATGTTTTATTTAAATGTATTGTACTTCTCATCTTTGCTATCAGTAATGTATAATGTTAAAGTGCAATTGTTATAATACTATTATATTTTAGAAATTTAAGTTGCAAAACATTCAGGCACTGCTATCCCATTCTAGTAATAAACTTTAATTTTTATCAGTGCGTCCCGGGAGACCGTCTTTACTGAACTTTATGTTTCTCCCAACATTTGTGTTTGACATAACTGACAAAACAACAACATTACCATAAATGAAAATCTCTGGATTCTGCATTTTAGAAAATATTTGCTATATTAAAAACATTATGATAAAAAACATTAATCTTAGCAAAACATAACATGCTCTTCAAATGACTCCAAATGCAAATGCTGTTACCTAATGCTTTGTTGTCATGTAATGTTGCAATAAGTATTTGATAGTCTTGTGAAATGCAGTGTTTTCAGAGATTGGTTTCACCTTGAGACTACCATTCATGAGATTTGTCTTTAAAGTAACAAATAGCCTAATATCCATTGAAGAAACGTGGTGATTTTGCAACTGACACAACTAACATTTCATTGTAACATATCAAGCCCACTAGTTTTAAGATTTATGGACTGATTTTCAGGGTCATTGTACATGCATTTGTGTGTGTGTGTGTGTGTGTGTGTGTGTGTGTGTGTGTGTGTGTGTGTGTGTGTGTGCTTGTTTTTGTGACATATCAGGACAAAAATGTGTATAATAACATGTGTATGACACAGGTATTACAGGAGAGGGTGAAATATGAGGACATTACCCCATGTCCCCACTTTTCAAAATGCTTATAAATCACACAGGAGGAGTTTTTTTGAAAAAGTAAAAATGCAGAATGTTTCCTGTGATGGGTAGGTTTAGGGGCAGGGGCAGTGTAAGGGGATAGACAATACGGTTTGTACAGTATAAAACCCATTACGCCTATGGAATGTCCCCACAATTCACAAAAACAAACATGTGTGTGTGTGTGTGTGTGTGTGTGTGTGTGTGTGTGTGTGTGTGTGTGTGTGTGTAAATTTGAGAACCTGCAAACGCTATATATGTAGGATACTGTGGACACCTCCTCAGGGCGTTGAATACATCTTTCAGAAAGATTGTTAAGGCAGCAGGATCCTCATGAAACCTTAAGCTCTTTGAGCCCTCAGAGCAGCCCCCCACCTTAAACCGAGACCTTCATCACCACCACCATCATCATCATCATCATCATCATCATCATCATCATCATCATCATCATCATCATCATCATCATCATAATCTTAATCAAAGTAACAACAGCAACCTCAGAAAAAGCAAGAACTAGTTTTATAGCTGTCTTGGCGTTGCTCTCTTAACTTTAGTATACATCAGTGCTGTGTGGTGGTGTTTTACATTTACATTTACATTTACATTTACATTTAATCATTTAGCAGACACTTTTATCCAAAGCGACTTACAATAAAGGGGAGAGCAATAGAAGCAACGAAACAAACAAGGCCAACAACCTGTAAGAGCTGTAAGAAATCTCAATTAATTAGCACAGTACACACAATTATTTTTTTTTATTTATTTATTTTTTTTTTTTTTGGACAAACAAACAATTTAATGGATAGTTAAGTGCTATTCTTTATTGGTCAGGTGCAATTGGAAAATATGTGTCTTAAGTGTGTGTGTGTGTGGGGGGGGGGGGGTATGCTGTTTCGTGCATACTGAGCTTTTTGCACTGTTAAAGACTTGGATTCCCATCCTAAACATAGACAAAGTTTAAAAAACTAATGTTGGACGTTTGATGGAGTATTTCTTTGTCAAAAATACTCCTTCCGGTTTCTCACAAGTTTCGGAGAGTTTTTTTCGAGTATGGCTGGGCCTGACGTGAACAGAGTGGAAGGTCCTTGTATGGGCCGTACGGCCTCTTCTCCCGGTAGTGTGCGCGCGCGTGTGACTAGAGCGACAGAGGAAATGCACGCCCGTAAACACTCTCAGCTGAGGATCCAGTCGTCCGTGAACACTTTTGACGCGCCGTGCTCCCGTTTCACTTTATTCCTATGGGTGATATCAACGCTTCAGCACAGCATTCCCGGAAGGCAGCGCTGCATTTGAACCGATTTGAACGCAGAAATGACGGGAAGCTTCACAACATCGCGGATTTCCATGGTCAATGCTGTCACAGGACTTCACCAAATCATACCAAAGAAGTGTGTTTTTGACGGAGCGGTCCCAGCGATAAAGGTTCGGTCCTGCTTTGGAAGCAGGCGGTGAGTAAAACTGCTTCAAATGTCTGTGCTGTTGGCTATCGTCGCGTGAGTAAACATCAGTAAACGACACGATCGCGTGCTTCGTCATTCAAATGCGCCAAAGGTTAACGTTACTCTATTGTTGTTCTATATAACATTACACTAGTCTGACGTGCAAAACCGTTTTGCTTGCTACTGCTAAGGTTTAGTCGCATACAATAGTCCATAAACCGAATAATGTTCTCATAAACTGCGAGTAAACACACACAAATGTTGACAGGCCACTAAATAAAGTACATACCACAGAGACGGACGTCCTGCTGTTGCTGTTTCTCCTGTTCAATTTATTTCAGCCTGATTCTGGATCACGTATTAGCTGAATCCGATCGATAGCATACATGGGTTTCTCCACGTTGAGGACGTCACCGCTTTGGGTGTGCTCGTCATGCTTTAGCTCCGCCCACACGATACGCCTCCAGGCGCTCGTTTTTTCCGGAAAGACTCGGTACAGCCTATATTTAGTTTATAAATATAATAAAACTAAAGAATTTTCAGAGACATGAAGGATGCAATACTACTCTATAGGTACTCAAGATTGACATGAGATTGACTGAAACTGAGTGTTTCACCCCCCTTTAAGATGTTTTTAAAATGATGAGGGAAATGAGAAGAGCTCATATTTTTGTATATATTGAATATAAATATTTGTCGCTGTTACACCTAATTTTGCTGGTTAAATAAACATTAAATAAGAGACCAAATACAATTCTGTACAATTTTGTATTTTTACACTAAGTAATCTTCTATATATTAAACCCAAGTAAAAATGTCATCAATGTAGTGGTTTTACATAGTTTTTAAATTATAACTAAAGACAGTATCTTTAATTGAATTTCCCACATAGTCAGTCATCATGTTCCCTTATCGAGGGAACTTCCCACTGCGTCGAAACGCTTTGGGGATGCTCCCTAAGCATCAGCGAATCTGAAGCCTGAATAAACACTAGTCCAATCCGATTGGTCGTGCGTGATGACGTCATTGTGACGGCGTACCCGGAAGTATAAAAGGGGAGCCGGCGCATAATGGCGGCAGTTATTGCTCTTCAGCATAGCGCTCTCTGTTTGGTCTGTCTATTTACTGTTGTCTGTCCAGTTGCGAGTGTGTGTGTGAAAGATTTATTTAAAAAGTATGGAAGAGAGAAGGAGTGCATTTAGGCAGTGTGTGCATCCGTGTCCCCGTTACATCTCGGGATCGGATACACACCTGTTATGTGTGCAGTGTCTGGGTGTTCAGCACGCTCGGGCGGCTCTCGAGGGAGCCGCCTGTGAACACTGCGAGCTGCTGACACTCAGACTGCTCCGCTCTCGGCTGGCCGTGTTCGATGAGACCGGCCAGCCTCGTGAGCCCCGTGGTTCTGGACCCGCGGTCGCTGAGGCGGCTCGGCGTCGCAGATCATGGGGCTCACAGCGGGACTTGTCAGAGGGTTTCGGGACTGCCGCGGCACTTTCCCAATCCTCCCCTGACAGTTCCGACGATCTTCCTCCCCGTGTGGAAGCCCGCTTGGCGGCATCTTCCCCCGGGTTGGAGGGTCCGATGCTTGAGCTATCTGATTCTGAGGAATTAGATGTGCTCAGCATCGAGGCGGGTGACGTTAAAACACCATACACACTGCTTCACTCATAAAATAAGGTGCTCAGGCAGTCCCCGAGGGGGCTGCCTGTAGTAACCCGGTGTTCTCCGTTCCCGTGCGGAAGCCCGCGATGCGGCTCTTCCCCGGGAGGGAGAACCAGATGCTTGAGCGATCTGATTCCGAGGAATTAGATGTGCTCAGCGTCGACGGAGTGAAGCAAACGAGAGCCCGCCACCTTTTAATGCAGGCTCGATCTCGCGTTGCCGAGGCAGCGCGTGCATTAAGGGTCTGCAACAGAAGTGAACACACGCTATATGTGTACATGTGATACTGTTTAGCGAGGCTTGCAGTCAGCCCCTGAGGGTGCTGGCTGTGGTCGTTGAGAAATGTCTCGTAGCGTACAGAAACGTGCGTTTTCGAGTGTTTCAGCCTCGCGCCTGTGGCTTTCATCTCGAGGGATGAAAGCCAAATATGTTGGGAACGATTCGAATCTCGCGTTGCTGAGGCAGCGTGTAGATGACGAGTAGTTGAATACATATTTAAACAGTATGGTCTGGTGATTAGGGCTGCATTTAATTCTGAGGAATTTAAATTAGACATTATCTGACTTTGAGGAGTTAGATATGTCTATTCAGCCTATCATTCAGCATGTTCACGTGATGGGTGATTATGGTGGCATTTATTTCTGAGGAATTAAATGGGATTTATCTAACTTTGAGTAGTTAGATTATTAGCCTATCATCCCAGTTGTGTTCACTATTTGGGTGTTTTTGGTGGCATTTAATTCTGTGCAATTAAATGGGATTTATCTGACTTTGAGGAGTTGGGTATTTCAGCCTATCATCCAAATTGTGTTGCTCCCGGGGAGCGTTCGAGATCGCCTCCTCTGTGGAGTCTTCTGGAAGTCGATGCTGCGATCCGCCGTCTACGACGCTCGGGCCACATTGGCTTCCAGCGAACGCATGCTGCTCTAGCCGCCTCTAGAAAGACTGCAGCTGGGCAGCAAACGCGTTCGCACACCGAAAATCCTCCCCGACTAAGCCCTGCCGGGTGGCCGCTTCAGGGGGTCGGGCAGGAGGCTCGGTGGGTACCAGAGACCAGCCTTGAGAGGCTGGTTCCCCCAGTAGAATATATCAGCGCATAGTCATTATGCTCCTGAATATATCTGTTGGGCCCTGTGTACCATGGGCAAAGGGTGCAGACTGCAGTTCAGTGTTCCACCACCGGGGTTCATCGGTGTGGCCTGGATAGTGGTGTGCCCAGCCCAGTGGCCTGCTGGCCAGCCCCCTCTCCAGAGGAGCGATCGAGGTCGCCTCCTCTGTGGAGTTTTCTGGAAGTCGATGCTGCGATCCGCCGTCTATGACGCTCGGGCCACATTGACTTCCTGCGAACACATGCTACTCTAGCCGCCTCTAGGGAGACCTCGGCTGGGCAGCGAACGTGTTCGCACACCGAAAATCCTCCCCGACTAAGCCCTGCCGGGTGGCCGCTTCAGGGGGTCGGGCAGGAGGTTTGGTGGGTACCAGAGACCAGCCTTGAGAGGCTGGTTCCCCTAGTAGAATATCTCGGCGCATGGTTATGCTCCCGAATATATCTGCTGGGGCCCTGTGTACCTTGGGCAAAGGGTAGAGACTGCAGTTCAGCGTTCCACCACCGGGGTTCATCGGTGTGGCCTGAATAGTGGTGGGCCCAGCCCAGTGGCAGGTAGGGAACAGGAAGTGTGCTCCCTGAGGGTAAAGGAGGCTATATTGTGTATCCCTCCGCCAGACAGGGAGTCCGGCTTTACGGTCGCTACCTCATGGTTCCCAAAGAGGATGGAAGGGTGCGTCTATTATTAAATCGGAGGTACTTGAACCGTTCTCTGAGGAGATTCAGGTTCGAGATGCTCATTATCCCATCGTGAGTCAGATCCAGTCCGAGGACTGGTTCGTCACGATGTATCTAAAGACGCATATTTCATATCTCCATCCTTCCTGCCCACAGGAGGCCTGAGGTTCGCTTTCGGGGGCGAGGCGTACCAATATCGGGTTCTTCCCTTTGGCCTCACTGTTAAGCACACCACTGTGAAGCACTTTCAGAGAGTGCTGGGGCACATGGCAGCAGCGTCCAACATGATACCGTTCGGCCTGCTACACATGAGACCCCTCCAGTGGTGGTTGAAAACCAAGGGGTTTTCCCCCAGAGGGAATCCTTTTCGTATGATCAGGGTAACGCGCAGATGCCTTCGTTCCCTAGTCATATGGAAGAAACCTTGGTTTCTGTCCCAGGGGCCAGTGTTGGGAGCGTCCTGTTGCCGGAAATCCGTTTCAACAGACGCCTCCCTCACTGGTTGGGGCGCGGTCATGGACGGCCGCTTTGCGAGGGGCCCATGGGAGGGCCGTCATTCCTCCTGGCACATAAATTGCCTGGAGATGATGGCGGTCTACAAAGCTCTCAGGAGCTTTTCTCCCGGACCTCCGCGGCCAACATGTCCTGGTGCGGACAGACAATACGGCTGTCGTAGCGTACCTCAATCGCCAGGGAGGGGTAAGATCGCGCCCTCTGTGCAGATTGGCGCATCTAATCCTCCTGTGGTCCCAGGGGAAACTGTTGTCCATCAGGGCAATGTATGTCCCGGGGGTTCAAAATCAGGGAGCAGACATCCTGTCGAGGCAGGGGCTGAGGCCCGGGGAGTGGCGGCTCCACCCCGAAGTGGTGGAGGCCATATGCGAGAGGTTCGGCCCAGTGGAAGTGGATCTGTTTGCGTCTCGAGAGACGTCCCACTGTCCACTGTGGTTCTCCCTCACGCATCCAGCCCCGTTGGGGTTGGATGCCATGGTGCAGACGTGGCCGAGGCTGCGTCTGTACGCATTTCCCCCGATTGCTCTGCTCCCGGGAGTCCTGGAGAGGGTCCGTCGGCAGGGGGTCAGTCTACTTCTGGTAGCACCCCGTTGGCCGACGCGAGTTTGGTTCTCGGATATCATAGCCCTGCTGGCAGGTCATCCATGGCAGATTCCTCTGAGGAGGGATCTCCTGTCTCAGGCGGCGGGGTCGATTTTCCACCCCCGGCCGGAGATATGGAACCTTTGGGTTTGGCCCCTGAGGGGGCCAGGTACCTAGAGGCTGGCCTGTCGGCAGAGGTGGTAGAGACCTTACTCAGCTCCAGGGCTCCGTCCACAAGGAGACTGTACAGCCTCAAGTGGAATGTATTTTCCACTTGGTGCAGGAGGCGTGAGGAGGACCCAGTTAACTGCCCAGTGGCTTCAGTGCTGGAGTTCCTCCAAGATCGCTTCTCTGCGGGCCTAACCCCGTCCACACTCAAGGTGTACGTGGCTGCCATTGCGGCTTTCCACACTCCTCTGGGTGATGGGCCTTTGGGTAGGCACCAGCTGGTTGTACAGTTCCTCCGTGGGGCTCGGAGGATGAGGCCTGTGGCTCAGTCCAGAGTTCCAACCTGGGACCTGGCAGTGGTTCTCGAGGGATTGGCTGAGGCCCCCTTCGAGCCACTAGAGTCAGCAGAACCTAAGAATCTGACCCTTAAGGTGGCCTTTCTACTCGCCATTACCTCTCTAAGGAGAGTAGGGGATCTCCAGGCCTTGGCAGTAACGCCGACTTGCCTGGAGTTTGCCCCGGGTGGAGTAAAGGCCATCTTGCACCCTAGGCCGGGCTATGTGCCCAAGGTCCCATCAAGGGTGGTCAGGTCTTTGGTTCTGCAGGCATTTCATCCTCCGCCTCACGTGACGGCGGAAGAGGGGAGGCTTCACCTACTCTGCCCGGTCAGGGCACTCAGGGTGTATCTGGCGAAGTCCGCACAGTGGAGGAGATCGCAACAATTGTTGGTGTGTTTTGGCTCACCCAAGAAGGGGTTGCCTGCGTCTACCCAGACTATCAGTAACTGGATAGTCCAGGCAATAACCATGGCTTACCAGGTGCGCAGTTTGCCTTCACCTGTAGCCGTGAGGGCACATTCCACCAGAGGCATGGCCTCTTCGGTGGCCCTCCTTTCTGGGGTCCCCCTGCAGGATATCTGCGAGGCGGCGGGGTGGGCTACTCCACACACTTTTATCAGGTTTTATAGCCTGGATCTCCCTGCGACGCCTGGCGCGAGGGTGCTCCAACCCTAGTTGTGCCCGGTTTCCGGCTTCACACTAGGACAGGCGCTACCCTCGGTGTGGCCTAGTGGGTACTCGTTCCCCAAAGCGTTTCGACGCAGTGGGAAGTTCCCTCGATAAGGGAACGGCTCGGGTTATGTATATAACCCTTGTTCCCTGAGAGGGAACGAGCACTGCGTCGTACCGCCACACCTCGGCACGCCTGGAGCGCATGCTTCAGAGCAAGAACTGCCGCCATTATGCGCCGGCTCCCCTTTTATACTTCCGGGTACGCCGTCACAATGACGTCATCACGCACGACCAATCGGATTGGACTAGTGTTTATTCAGGCTTCAGATTCGCTGATGCTTAGGGAGCATCCCCAAAGCGTTTCGACGCAGTGCTCGTTCCCTCTCAGGGAACAAGGGTTATATACATAACCCGAGCCGTTTTCAGGTCATTTCAAGTTTGATTTTGACATGACATAGAGCTGCGATATCAAAGAGGCTGTGTTGTTTACTTACCTTTCTCTTCCCATTAACACCATTATCATCTTCATTCAGTCCGTTTTGAGAGTGTGCACAAAAACAAGAGACGAGATTGATTGCACGAGCCAATCATTACTAATCTTAGCGCGATGAAGGCATCACCTCCTCTCAAGTGACTTTTACCTATTCATTTTAAGTCCCCCCCCCCCCCATCAAACTCACAACAAGCTTTGGGGTGGTCTGTTAAAAGTCAATGGGCTCAGGGTAAGCAAGCCTTCCACTGTAACTTTAATTGCGGGAGTCACTTGTCACGGGAAAACAGGGCACAGACAAGCAGGTAAGTATATTAATTGTAGAGTGGTGTTGAAATAGTGTGAACCAGGCATTAAAAAAGTATGGTGACTTGTAGAAGGGTAATGGCGACTTAGCTGGTGCAGGCTCAGAGTGCGGTGTCTTGCAGGTGTCAGTAACCATCAGTAACTAGACTGACGGAAGGAAGACAGGAGACGAGACGGAATAATCATTGGTAAGTAGAGCGGTAAGGAGTCTGTAGAATAAGTGTGTACTGAGATAAGACCAGACTAAGAGTAAATGGTGACTGGCAACCCATTCTCACTCCCAATGCGTCAAAATCTGAAGCATGGTCAAGTGACTTCCTTGTCACAATGAAGACACTAAAGGTAATTTAAAAAAAAAAAAAAAAAAAAGGTAAATAGGCTTAATTTTTTTTTTTGAGACAGAGTGCTCCATTAATTTCAATGAGAAACCTTTGGCCTCATACACCGATACATTGGGCATAGGAACGTTAGTTGTCACGGTGATTTTTTTAGTCATTTTGCCATTATGACATGGCAGAGTGTTTTTCTCAATTTAATCAGCCAACATAATTTTATTTACACTATTTAGACGCGTTTGAACATGTAACCCAAGCCTATTCCATCCCTAAACTTACCCATTTGTGTATTGCATTCTACTCAAAATTTCAACAAATTCTTACATTAAGAAAAAATTACTAGACAAGTAAAAAATATTGTCTTGTTTTCAAAAAAAATAAAAAAAATAAGAGAGTTTTTGCTTAAAATAAGCAAAATAATATGCCAGTGGGGTAAGCAAAATTTTTAAAGATTTTTTTTTTTTTACCAAAACAAGACAATTACATTGGCTTGTCTAGTAAATACTTCTTGTTTTAAGAATTGTTAAATGTTTGGACTAGAAACAAGACAAAAATACTAAGTAAGAATTTTTTTGTATTCTTTTTTTTTTTTTTTTGCAGTGTAGGACGTTCTAGTTCAGCCCATTGCAAAGGTTCCGGCAGTAGTCGGCACTCATGCAACGTAAGCAATAACGCACATTCAAGTGAACGAGACGGAGGGAAGTATATATCATAATACATGTATAATAAAAAAACAACTGGAACACAGCATCTGCAACATCACCATGGTTACTTTTTTTTAAAACAAGTGACTTCTACACTTTTTAATATCCCATTTTGTAATATTTGCATTGTTTTATTTTTGTAAAATTGATTATTTTAAATAATCAATGCCACATATGTCACTGTGTCATTTATTTTTTTGGAGGGGACCCGGCCTACCTTGCCTCCTGAGAGAAAATGCCCTGGTCTACATATATACATTTACTGCAATTTCAGTTAAAGTATACCAATACAAAATACATTTATTTATGCTGAAATAAAGGAAATATCTGCAATTTCAATATGGATGTCTTAGTTAATAGATATAAAAATATTCATTTGTAGAGGGAGGTGTGCATGCGATCAAAAGCACATACACTCCTGGGAAAAATAACATACTTTTTCTCTTTATTAGTTGTGTGTAAATAAACAAGTTTATGAGTGTCTGATTATTATAACTTATAAAAAACAGAAAAGAAAGAAAAAATTTAAAAGTATCATCACAAAAAAAATAAAGTATCATCAAACATATGCGAAGTGAAGGATTGATGGGACTTTAACACAGAAAAGTCTATGGGCTTCAGACTGTGTTTTCTCTATAGGGAGGTCAATCATATTAAAATTGAGCAGGATTTACTGTTTAATGATCTAAGAAAAATAGTCTAAATGAATTACGTGTATCAATGTTTTAATTATCCCCTTTTTTGTGGCTTTTCTCTGGAAATACATTACAGTTACAATGATGTGCAAAAGCAAATGTTTCAGCAACATTGTGAGTTAAAAGCCTTAAAGGACATTTTAGTGTTATGGGCAGAGTGTTTTAATAGACACAGAGGGGAGATAGGAACTGAATGTATGAGCTGTTGTCCCTCGTGAACCTAGTAAAACACGCCGCACAGCTGGAGGTTGCACAGAGTCTGGTTACAGGTGTAGCGATCTCTTGCAGAACAGCCAGAACCAGTTTAGAATGAAATGTTAACTGAAGCGCTCTTCTGACTGTTGATTCGCCTAATGCAATGTGTGTTCGTTTCCTGCCCTCTCTAATGATCCAATATTTGACATTGCAGCAGTTCGCTGGATTATTTGATATATTTGCTAATAGGCTTCAAGTAACAAGACTTTCTGTCAGGACTACTATCGTCAAAGATGATTGACTATTAGCATGGAGTTTGGATTGGCCGTATGGTTCTGTTTTGGGCATCCCTGCGCATTCATATATAAAGCCTAGTATGGATAAGAATAGGGAGAGCAGCAATAACTCCCCACAGGGTAAACAGAACAGAACCAACATAATGTATTGAAGAGATTATTAATTTTGATACCAAATCCTTACTGGAAGAGAGGAGGAGCTGGGGATGGAGGAGGGTAAATGAGCACTGGAGAACGGGATATCTGCTGATAGTGCTGGAGGAGCTTATGGGTGCTTTCACCCATCTTTTACCCATCTCTAGTTCAGTTCATTTGGTCCGAAACAAGGGCAAACAATTATGCATTCTTGCATTTGTCAGCTTTTTTGGTTCCTTTACACACCACACTGATTGCTTTGGTCCGAACCAGTTTGGTTCGGACCAGTTGAAACGAACCAAAATGCAGGCACATGACAGCATTCACATTACTCATTGGCCATGGCGTATTTCCTAAACTGCTTTTCGATTGGTCAGAATTTACGTGTGGGAACAGAAGATGAAAAGCCAGCAAACTAAACAACGCTATGGAGAGATGACTGCCGGGTTGGTTTTGTCCCTGGCCATAATCTACTACATTGTTTGTATTTACCACAGTATGCAAACAATACAGTTCAATAATGAAGCATGGATGTGGCTTGAAAACAATATTCTAATGCCCTGCAAACGTCGAGCGCGCATCGCTCGTCACTTCACTTCAAGCGGAAGTGTGCATTAACATGCTCATCTTCCAAAATGATTGCCAATGATCTATCAGGTAATGTCATGCACACAATTAGCTGTGTCTCATTTCGTTAAATTTTGAAGGCTGCATCCTCCGGAGGACACATCCTGTGTAGGATGCAGACTATAGCGTGTCCTCAATCAGAATTAAACGAGACGTCCTTCGTAGGACGTCTCGCTATGCCAACACGTTCAGCCCATCCTCGTTGCGTTTTTATGCCACTTATATGAATGAAAATTATTTATAACTTGAAAATGACTGAAATGTTTCTTGTCTTGACAGCAATGTACTGTTCTAAATGTTTTAAAAAATCACTAAACAGTTGTAATCTTGTTTACCACAACTATCTGTTTGAGGTAATCGAGCTTAAAAAAACAAAACAAACTTAAACTACTTACATTTAAACACCACACCTACGCTAGAATGTATATCTGGCGGTGGTGCTGTTTTTTCATATGATACATACAAAAATATGACGGTTGTTAACGGAGACGCAAATAATTGTGGGTTATCTCCAGCCGTGAAGGATACACTTCATGCACACCGAATTCCTGTGAAAGAAGGTTGCATTCGAAGGTCACATTTGGAGAGTCCTACTCACCTTTTTGAAATGAGACGTATGCGGCCTTCGGATGCGACCTCCGGAGGACACAGCCTTCTGAAATGAGACACAGCTAATGTCAATGCAGCTGACTACGGCAGCTGGTTTGGTCCAAAAATAATCAGTACTTTTGCAGTTGGTTCTGTTCGAGGTCCGATTACTTTCTCACCACAAATGAACCACTCCTGAGTTAATTTGAAAGTGTACCGAGACACCTCTTAAACGCTTTTTTGGTCCGCTTTTGGTTTGGCCCTGACTGTGATTGCTGCTTTCACACCTGACCAAACAAAACACACCAAAGAGGGAAACGAACTCTAGTACGATTCAACCGAACTAAATGAGGCAGGTGTGAAAGCATCCTAAATATATGCACACTCTTAGAAGAAAACATTCTATATAGAACCTTAAAAGGCTATATCGGCGCTACGTATTTGGAACCCCTAAAAGGTTCTATATAGAACCTTTTTTAAGGGTTCAATCAAAAGAACACTTTAGGGTTCTTTGTAACAAGGAAAGCTGTTTTATATGGAACCTTTTATGGGTTCCTTCATTATCATTTGTTTTGTCCTTTCCAGATTAAATATTTCATATTATTGACGAACATTTCACTGCATTATTCAGTGTATTCAAATGCATTTATGAATGCATGTGAATGATAACAAAATTCAAGATATGGGGGTTCGAAAATGTATATTTTTATCTCAAGTTATGTAGTTAATAACACGAAGAGTGCCATTTCAGTTTTCTCTTCCAAAAATCAGCATGATTAAAATATGATATTAAGTAACTACAACAGTTTAATAAATAATAATTTAATTACGACTACACAATGTTGCAGAATAATGTAATTTATGAATGAATAATAGCCTAAAGAACCTTTGTGACAAAAAGAGTTCTTTCTTGTCATTATATAACCTTTTTAGCATAAAAGGTTCTTTTGAGTTGAGTAAAGAACCCTATTGTTCAATATTGGGGTTCATTAGAACCCCAATGAACCTTTTTTTTTCTAAGAGTATAGGCAATGATGTGACAGATGTCATATCCCTATCGGTAGATGGGACAGTCATCTGATGTGAGCTTGACTAAAGTGACCTGCCAGAACTGACGCTACACTTAACAAGCTTTATTAAATTATTTCTAATGAATGATAGATGGTTGATGAAGGCTGATACATTGATGACTCAATCTATTAGGAAGACTTTAGAAGCATGGGAATGCTTTCGAGAAATTTCTTGAATAATGTACTATATTAAAGCACTTTAACAATGTAGCTGCTAGATTTTTCCTCTCTGCTGAGCAGTTACCAGCATTGATATCCAAGCCATAAAGTGCCTTATTTCTTTATAGTTTCAGAACACGCACAAAGCCAATTAGTTAATCGTTAAGACTAGGCAGGTGGTACAAAATTACAGGATAATAATGCGCCTTGGGCATTCTGGTGCACTGAGATGCAAAAGACCTCGTAGCTACAGGGCATGGATCGTCTGTTTAATTGCCTTGTTGAGCAGGGGGCAAACTAAGGATTGTAGGGGAACAGAGAGGTATTCTACACAGTTGTCACGAGATCACTTTTAATCTAAAATACATTTCCAAGGCATTTTGTATGTAGTAGCTGATAATAAAAAAAAATATATAAAAGTGGGCAAATTGTGTGTTTAGTTTGAATTCTGGTTTGCATCGCTGTGCAATGCTAATGTCTGTCAGTGTGGTTTAAGGCATTACATGTGACATTTGTGGCATGCTGAGCTGGGCCTACAAAACAACAAACAAGTTAAATTGCTTATTTGATTACATGGACTCTTTTGATCAAACCATGATGTAAACACAATAAATATCACTGGAGTAATTATGTAGAGATAAGTTGAAATAAAGGAATGGTAAAAGATTGTCAAAGAAGTCAGAGTTCCTTTAAAGCAAGAAGAAGGGACAAAGTGATTTTATTTCCTCAAAGTCATTAAAAAATGTTAACCTCATCTCCAAGATGTGTACAAACACAGTCTGCCAATCCTGTTTTTAATGAACAAACAACAAACGGACAGGCTGAACTGAAGGATGATGAGCCGCCTGCCTTGTACTTTTAGAGTTTGATTAGGAACGAGTATGACAAAGAGTAAATGTTAAAAAAAAATATATATATAATAATAATAAAAAAAAATTGCTTTGAAGTTTGAAGTTTCCTTTTGGTTTTCCACATGGTTGTCTTTTATGAAGCTGCATATTTAAATAAATATATGAAAACTTGCCTTGGCAAATAATATCTTTTTTAGGAGCAGAGGAGGGAAAGGGGATGAAAGTGAGTTTGTTCTTTAAAGTCAGAGGAGAACCTTTTTACAAATCACAATCTTTCACTGGAGACTCACAGCAGTTAACTCTTTAAGATCATCATTACACTTTTTGCTAAAACAGACACAATTTGTTTGATCAAAGAAAACAAGCACTAGCTCTGAATACAGAGAGGGGTGAAGCTGAACACAGGGCAGAGAGTAACGTTAAAAATAGACATAATTCATTAATTATGTCAGTCTCAAGATTAGTAGTTTTTTTTTTTTTTTTTTTTTTTTTTTTTTTTTTTTTTTTACTGGTTCTACATGAAGGTTAGAATATGTGTTACTAAATGTTCTCACCATATGTGGCAGCAATATATTTAAATGCAATGCTAAAGTCTTCTTATGGCATCCACTGTGATAGTACATTGTGATTATGGAAAATAACAGAGACTGCTTGAATAACTTTAAATCAAAAGACGCATATCATTATAATTGTGCATTTATTTGGTTTTATGTTGCATCTGTCTTTTCTCTGTGCCTTTTGTACTTGTGCAGATGCATATGTCGTAAATTGTATGTACTATATAACGTATAGCGAAATGGAAGAAATTGCTCAAACCTCCTTTGATCATATAATTTAATGGACAATTTACGGAAATGCTTATTCTTACAACAATTTTGTATTTAATCATATCATATTATATCAATGGTTTCCTAATGTGTAAGCCTTTGTACTTAAAAACCTTGATGGATTTTTGTTGGTCTTTTTTTGTGCATTCCGGTGATAGCAAAAAAAAAAAAAAAAAAATGACAACAGGCGTGACTGAACAAGGATGTGTGGGTTTTTTAATGTTTTCTTTTTATGTAGTTTTCAGTCAGCTACCCACATGTTGGTGAAATGGTGGGCTTGTGTAAAGCCGGATTTAGGGTAGGATAGGGTAATTTTTAAGATAGCGCCGCGGGGCTACCAGCCTGACTGTGGAAACACAGCTCTGAGGCTATTGGCACTGCCCGGCATGTTGTTAGCCCTGGTTCTCACCGGCCCGACACTATAAAAAAAACAAAACAAAAAACAGCTTATGGTTCGATTCTATCCAAGTTATCAAAAGTAAAGTAACAAAAGTTACAAAGTAACCTGCATGGTGTTCAAGTCATTGATTTAAGTCATTATAAAAAAGAAAAAGAAAAAAATATATAATATAATAATAATACAAAGTCAATTCAACAGTATTTCAATTCATTTGAGAATTCATCTTGAAATATTGTCTTAAAATTATTTTTATGAATTATTCCATTCATCATGTACTCACTTAGATTAAATTTGATTTTCAACACTAAATTTAACATTAATACATCTATTTAATGTTTAATCCTCTAGCAATGCAATCATCCTGCGTTTATCGTGCCAATAAAGCTTTCTTCAACCTTAAATCTTTATAGAGAGAAGGAGGGGAGGGAAGGGGAGGGAAGGCAGTGTTGAAATGGGGTCCCACTCGAGACTAATTATAGACTTTTTAGAGCGCACAGTCTGCCATTCTGCCCAGGACAGCTCTGAGGAGCAGGTGTAGAAACAAACTGCTGACAGACAGACATCTGAACTGACAGAGAAAGAGAGACAGCAGTAGAAGTAACAAGAGTAAAAGATTAAGTTGAGATGTCAGAGACGATGTCGTTTTGTTCCGTCACCGGAGGAGTAATGAAGGCATGAAACAAAAGCAAAGGCAGAATCTTCACTACAAACAATCAGATTTTTTTTTCCTTCTCAATAAAACAAGATAACTTAAGAAGCAAAACAGCATAAGATATTAAGTCCTGTTTGAACAGAATACATTTTATTATGTCTTGCAATGGCTTTTTACTCCCTTTCTTATTTTAAGAAATGAAACAAAAGTCATGCTTTAAGCAAGCAAAAACTATTTGCTAGTCCAGGGGTAAGAACAAAAAGTATATAGCTTATCTCAAAAATATGTTCTCTGAAAACAATACTTAAAATCTCTCACTTGTTACAAGTTTTTTTTTCTTTTTTTTGTATTCGTTTTTTTAATGTATGCCTTGAGGAAGTGAATATTCTGATAGTTTAGCTTCAAAATGCAACTCTCTCTCTCTCTCTCTCTCTCTCTCTCTCTCTCTCTCTCTCTCTCTCTCTCTCTCTCTCTCTCTCTCTCTCTCTCTCTCTTTTTCTTTCCTTCTCGTGTAGTTGTGATGTGGCGTCACCCACCAGTCCATTGCACTTTAGAAAATATCAAACACCTCCCACAATTAGCTTTCATATCCAGCTCCAAAACAATAAAACTCTCAACATTGCCCCTTTTTTTTAAACTCTGTGTTTCAAAGCCATGTCTTCATTTTCTGAACTGGAGCTCATTTGTTGTTCACACCTCTAGTATTTAGATGCCAGTGGTCATTGTCATATTAGCATCTAATAATAATGCACCATATGCACACTGTCGTCACAGCAATTAATCCTAGTAAAGCATTGAAACTGAACAGATGTGGGCCCACAAAGAGAGAGTGATCACAAGAAGGAATGAAAATGAAGTTTAATTGGCATTAAACTGTGCTCATATGTGGTCATTATTCAACTTTTGTAGTCATTTTGAATCACAGACTGCTGTCTTTGCCGTAAAGTACGTTCCAACTCAGAAACTTAAACAACCTTTCCAAATAGATTGGCATAAATAAATCACAAAACACAACAAGCAATTTCTTAATTACAGTTTGTCTTAAAGGAAAGATAAACAAATGTAAATTCTTTATAATGCATAACTCCACACTATGTTCTTATTATGGGTCAGTTTTGACCCGTTGAAATGTGGAATTTTTCAACCAAAACCATATTGTATCTGATTAACAACTTAAGTAATAACTATGTTATTACCTAGTTATTACTGCATTTAACTCTTTTTTTTAAAAATAAAAAGAGAGGTTTCAAATTATACACAATAAGCTATTGCAAAAACAATACTATGCACGATACGTTTTTTTGAGATTCGACAACCTTTATTAAAATATAATTAAAAGATTCTGTAAGCATATTGGGTAATTGTGTGTGTTTTATTTCTGATGACGCAGTGAAACATGCCAAATAGTGCTATTTTTATGATTTATCAAATTTTTTATGTGGTTCAGATACAAAAAATATTTTGAGTTTCTATTTATTAAACAAATTTCCCTCATTGTATCAACTCAAATTTTTAATTTCAATAAACTCAAAATTGTAAGGCAACCAGGTTACTGACTTCCTTAAGTTAAACCAACAAAAACCAACCTTTTTTTAAAATATTTTTTTATTTTATTTTTTACAGTTGTAGATCGAAATTTTACTGTTTGGTGTTGTTTTGTGTATTATTAGTATGTATAATAGGTTAATGTTATGTATTTGTATTATTATTCTTTACTAATGGTCATTATCATTTGTATAATCATTATTATTTAGTCAGAATGAGTCTGAGCACAGGAGTGTGAGAGACATGGAGAGGAGATCATTTGGAACACAGGAATATGTAGCATAAGTTTTCCAATTATGCACATGTGACTGTAATTCTCTGTAAGGAAGTATTGTATAGCATGATGTTGTTTTCCTACCAATGCATATGACGCATGTCACAAGTTCTCTACAAGACATATTTTGAACAATGAACAACACGTTTATCTATGTATATGTTCTAGGGTATATTATGCCACGTGAAAGCACGAGGTATGACGCAAACAACCGGTTTATTTGTTTGTTTATTTGTTTGTTTAGAGCTTTATTTATCCCCTTGGGGCAATTAGTTTAGGCACATTTAACACTAACACATATACATTCAATCATTCAAAACACAAAAAAAAAAAAAAAAAAAAAAAACACATAATAATACTAATAATAAAAATAAATCAATCAATAAATCAACCAAATTTGTTACATAAACGAACCGCCACAGGGACAAAAGTAAATGTATAACGATTTGTCGAACATTTAATTGTCCTTAAACGCCGCCCCAGGGGCATCCACTCAAAGTCCAAATGCAACGGGTGTGTGCTGTCTCCCATTATTTTGTGCGCCGTTCTCATCACATGCTGTTCATAGTACAATGTGAGGCTTCGTAAGGGAACTGCCGTAATTTTTGAGCACATAATGACAATACCTTGTAGACGACTTTTGTTCTTAATAGACAATGATGAAAACCAAAAAATAAAGGAAAAAGACAAAATACTTTCAATGAATGAGTTATAAAAAGACCTGAGAATTCCTCTCTGTACATTAAAAGAATTAAGCTTTCGTAGTGCAAACAATCTCTGATGTGACTTTCCGATAATTGCATCAACATTTTGATCAAACTTCAACTTGTTATCAAAAATCGTTCCTAGGTACTTATATTCCTCTACTACATCCACTTGTGCATTATTAATGGCCACTGGTTGAAGCATCAGTGCTCTTTTACTAAAATTAATAATCATCTCTTTCGTTTTTGATAAATTCAAATCTAATTTCATACTATTACACCAAGAGGTAAAATCATATAAGACCGAACCATATTCCTGATCTGAATGTGAAAGTAAAGAGAGAAGCACAGTATCATCTGCATATTTCACCAAATAACTATTATCTTGTGAACTCTGACAATCATTTGTATATAGTATGAACAAAATAGGAGAAAGTACACAACCGTGTGGTGTGCCTACAGAGGTATTTACTATATCCGATAAGACCCCATTAACCCAAACCCTCTGTTGCCTATCTGTTAAAAAACTCATGATCCATGAGACTATACCATGATCAAAATTAAACTGACTAATAAGTTCCCTTTCGAAAGGGAACTCGCGCTGCGTCAGCTGACGCTACGGGGAACGCCTTCAGCGTGACAGGTGTCTGAAATCGCTATCAAATCACAATCCTACTGACCGTCGGCAGCTGGTGATGTCATCACCGTGCGACCAGGAAGTATAAAAAGGCACCGTGCCAACATGACAACATCCTTTCGTCTTCAGGGACTGTTTTGTCTGGTTCGCTAGAAAGTCAGAATGAAGTGCACACGCAAATTGAAGGGAGCGTACAGGAAGTGCGCTGATCCGTGTCCCAGGTTTCTCACGCCTGGGGACGCGCACACCCTTTGTGTGCTCTGCCTGGGGGAAGAGCACGCGCGGGAGGTTCTCGAGGGGGCTTCCTGCGCAAACTGCGAGCGTTTTTCCGACTGAGGACGCTCCGCTCTCGCTTGGCCTTCTTCTCGAGGGAAGAAGAGCTAGCATTTGGGAGCGGTCCCGCTCATGCCGAGGGTGAGCGGCGCCGTTTGTCCTGGGGCTCCCAGATGGATCTGGCTCATCGTCTGGGGAACACAGTGCTCACGGATGATCAGCCAGGTCGCGAGAGCAGGCGGACGGAGGAGGAGTCGGATGGAGACTCCTCCTCTTCGTCAGCCCGTGCTTTTCCAGTTGATCAGAGGATGGCTGTGGATGAGGAGGAAAATAAGGCTGAGGCCAAATCCTCCCAGCCATCCTGCCCCATGTATGGGGAGCTGCTGGATGTGAAGCTCCAGCCCTGCCATCGAAACCAGTTAAAGACGACTTCATGTCTTAATGGCAGGGCATACACATCGGCGGGTCAGGCGGCGGTACCCCCTGATGCGATGGCTGAGTGGCGCACCACGGATCTCTCTCTCCGGGCGGCCAAACACATAGCAGTCGCCATCGTACGGTCGATGGCGGCTATGGTCGCCACGGAGAGGCATCGGTGGCTAAACTTGGTGGGCATCGGGGTGAAAGAAAAGGCTTTTCTCCTCGATGCCCCGGTCTCGCCCTTTGGGCTTTTCGGCACCTCCGTTGAGGCGGTGGTGGGAAGGTACAGAGAGGCGAGGGCGCGCTCAGCAGCGTATAGAACGTGTATTCCGCTAAGGTCTGGGGCGACGCCCAGGCAGGAGGGTGTCCCTGGCCCATCAAGATCCGAGGATCATTAAAAAAAAAAAAAAAAAAAAAAATGGGCCAACGCAGTAACGTGGCCTCTCGTGCGCCCCTCCGTGGAGGAGTAGGACGTGGAAGAGGCGGGACACCCGCAACAGGAGGAGGGACATCGGGGAGAAGAACCGAGAAGAAAAGCGAGGTGGTGAGTCTCCGCCCCTGAGGGCGCGGAAGTGATGTGGTGTCCCCTCCTTTGTTGTTCTGTTGTTTTTCTTTTTCTCCCCGGGCGCGCTTTACACAAGGCCGCGCGGGCTGAGGATGAGCGGAGGTGAGACTCTGACGAAAGCCTGCCAGGCCGGTGTGTGCTCTGCCCGCACACAGTGCATCGTCTCTGGGAAAAGCGGGATTTCGCGGCCGCCTCCTCGGCCTTACATGTGAGAATAAAGCGCCCCACCCTCAGGTTAGTGCGCCGAAGCATGCATGTTACATGAAGCGATGAGGCACTGAAGACAGCGGGTGAGTCCCCTTTTAGGGCAAACATTCTTCTTTAATGCCGTATGTTTGGACTCTATGCTTCCCTGAGGGATATTTTGTCTACAAAAGATGAAGAAAAGTGTAACAGTTGGAGAAGTGGGCCTGTAGTTCCCCAGTAAAGGTGGCTAGAACGATGTTTGTATAAACACAGTGTGTTTATGTAGGCTTATGTTTGCTAGTGTAGCAACAGTAGTTTATAAGGCTGTTTTCTCTTCTGGATATGTGTAATATGAGCAGTTGAGGCCACCGCACATGCCGCGGGCATGCAGCGGCGATATAAACTGACGTATGTTCTCCTGGCGAACTTTTTTAGCTGTAGCCACCTCTGGGTAGCGGTGGCACCTCTGCTAGTGAAATACCTAGATGAATTTGTGAGGTTAGGCTAGCGCATGAACTGCAGTAAGGTCTGTCCCAGTCCTTTTTAGGGCCGTTGTTGTGGGATTATCAGACCGATGCTAGTGCATCAAGTTGGCCTAGGCTGTTGATGGGATGACGGTGGCGTCTCGCGGTGGCATATCGCCCTGGCAGTTGCTCCGGGCTCCTGTCGGTATCCCCGCAGGAGCTTTGTATCCCTACCCGGCCTCCCCGCAGTAGGGTCGTCCGGCCAATGCCCACCCCCCTTCTGCATTTGGGGGTTGTTATTAATGCGAAAAGGTGTATAGCAGAATGAATCGCGACTCAGCCAGTGGTCGTGGGGATGGGGTAGGCGTCTCTTCGCGGTGCGCAGTCAGACTGGTTTTGCTAGCCCCGCCCCCCAGAGCTAGTGCGGCCGCCACTTCTGGGCGGCCCCCCGGCTTGGTTCAGGAAATGGCCGGTTGTGTGTGTTCAATATCTTTCACTTTTGCTCTGTGTCTTCTGCTTCACCTTTTAGGCTCGGGTCGAGCTGTACTTCGCAACCATCTGAAAGCATCGGTTGGTAGGATGCTCCCCTGGAGTCGAAACACTGTCACGGCTGACGCCCTTGCGCGGACGGCGGACCGCTAGACGACCAGACGGCCGCCCTGGAGGCAGGTGGCGTAAGTTGTACTCCCCTCGCTTTAGAGGGTTCAAGGCGTTTTATGCTGAGTGCACTGCTGTGGGCATTGTGTTTTAGGTCCACGCTGGTAGGCGCTGCCTGAGAGACTGCGCCGTTGCAGAAGGCTGCTATGGGCCGCTGGGGCGGACCGACTATAGAAGGCGGGCTGGCGGGAGACGCCAGCCGAGGCAGTCCGGGCAGTTAACTCTGGGTCAGGTGGTAGGCCTCAGTAGGCCTCCCTGCGGGTGAGTTCCGACATCGTGGCCCATGTGAGCGGGGAGGGTTCTCCCCAACGATGTCAGCTGCAGCAGAAACCTCGTCATAAGTAGGCCCCTAACGGCCTCCCTGGGGATGAGTCCCCAGGTAGTGACTGGATACCCAGTCCTCATCAGCCAGCAGACAGCCACTGTCAGCCCGACTTTAAGGGCTCGCTGAGTTTCAGCACGCCTCACATGGCGTCCCCTGAGGGGGTGACCTAGGGTTCCGACCATTGGTTGACAGGATCTAGGCCACTTTAGGCCTCCTGTAGGGTGAGCCCCGGTTCCCAGGTCTTGCGACAGTGTGCGTGGGTGCTAGCCAGGCGGCTAGCATAGTCTGCTATCAGGGACGGGCCGCTTCAGGCCGTCCTATGATCGTTTCCCGGCCCTGCGGGGTTTCCGGAGGGATTTGCCATCGGATAAGCACCGTATGTCACCAATCTAATAGGGAACTGCCATTCGGCAATAGGCCTCTCCAGGCCGCCCTAAAAGGACCGGACTGTACGTGGCATCAGACAGGCCTCCCTGGAGGCAAGCCCCGGGAACACAATAGCTCCCGACAGTTTGCACGTTGGCTGGCAGGAAGTAGGCCGCTCTAGGCCGCCTGAGGGTGAGCCCCCGAGCTGGGAGGCTCGGTAGGCCAGTGTATTATGCTGTCAGGTCTCTTCGGGCCTTTTTGGGAGGGGATTCCCGGACCAGGTCTCGGTGACAAGCTAGCCATTAGCATAGGTGGCTTCCGGCGTTATAGCCTCATGAGCCTGAGGAACCAGTAAAGCCACCTTCCTGCGGCTCTTAACAGCTAGCACTAACGGTGCCAGGTAGAGGCGCCTCCTGGCCTCCCTGGAGGGGAAACGGTTCCCCTAAGCGGGAACGTAGAACTGGCTTTGGGCTGACAGCTAGCGGCTGCCTGCCGTTGGGTCCCGGCCTGGGCCGGTATAACTCAGTGGCGGGCTCGTGCCCTAGCACAAAGAGTCTCTGTTTCTGCTGCGCAGTCCCTTCAGGACAGGGAACTGGCTAGCCTACAGCATGGTTTACCTACCAAGCTGGCTTAAGAGCTCCCCTCATTGAGGGTCGTCTGCGAGCTTACGGCCGCTTGAGTCTGATCAGACGGGCAGGCCCCCTCGGGGCCTCCCGGGTAGATCAGTCCATAGGCCTTTTTAGGCCTCCTGAGCACCCCTGTAATAAATGTGCTCAGTAGATCCTAGGATCGAGCAGAAGAGACTCCCCTCGATGGCAAGGGTAAGAAGCACTAAGCTGAGTACTGCTCTCCAGGATTCCCGTCTCCGAGTTCCGGTCTGAGGAGGACATTGCCACTTTGCAGTCCCTCAGTCTGGATGCTCATAAGTAGAGCGATGTCCGGAGGCTCTGTTTTGACAGACAGGGTTGGCCGAGCTGGGGTGTCCCACAGAAGTGATGCCAGGTGAGGCCTCCCTGGTGGCATTCGGTGAAGGGTTTTCCCGAATTAGTGACGGCTGGTGGCGCCCTCGGGTCCCCTAGCCACATTCCCTTAAGGGACTCCTTCCTTCGAAAGTAGTAGGTCCCAGGCCCTCGAGCAAGCCGAGAGTAGGAAACCTCAGTTAAAACTTGTTTAGGTTCTCTCTTAGGCATATAGCTTGGGCTATGACCGTAGGGAATGATGTCACTGGCAGCCTGTGTGGCTAGAGGGGGAGTGGTTCAGACTTTCCGCGAACACTCGTCCAGGCAGTTTTCACTGCCAGTAAGGGGCGTGCACTCCCCTCAGCATGGCGGCGTGGGTATATCGTTCCCCGTAGCGTCAGCTGACGCAGCGCGAGTTCCCTTTCGAAAGGGAACGTCCCCGGTTACGTATGTAACCTTAGTTCCCTGAGAACAGGGAACGAGACGCTGCGTCACATGGCCATGCTTCAAGGTGTGCCTGCCCACAGTCCCTTCAGACGAAGCGGATGTTGTCATGTTGGCACGGTGCCTTTTTATACTTCCTGGTCGCACGGTGATGACATCACCAGCTGCCGACGGTCAGTAGGATTGTGATTTGATAGCGATTTCAGACACCTGTCACGCTGAAGGCGTTCCCCGTAGCGTCAGCTGACGCAGCGTCTCGTTCCCTGTTCTCAGGGAACTAAGGTTACATACGTAACCGGGGACGTTTTTGTCCTAAAATGACTGAATGCAGAAGATTAAATGCAGACGAGAAGTCTACAAACAAAAGCCGCACAAAGGCCCCACTTTTTTCCATGTGACGACAGACAGTATTTAACTGTTTATCTGGTAATGTAATTAATTTTTCTGTCTGAGCAACCTATAAAATCCAAACTGGGTGTCAAGGAAGACAGAAAGTTGGAATGAAGATCATCTCCCAGAAAAATTGTCTTTCTCTCCTATGTCTGATATAAAATTATATAAAATAAATATCTTGGCTAAATAACTGGTGTCCGGTCCTGTGAGTTAAACTACCACGGGGAAAAGCTTAATTTTTAAGTCTTCACAGTGTAGTATTAATTCCTTTGAAATCTATGGATGTAATACATCTTTTTATTCTTCTTTTTTTTCTTTTTTTTTTTTTACTGTACATAGTTGTCTCCGCACATAGTTTACTGTTTACTGTACAAAGTGGATATTTTTCTGGACCCAGCTGACTTCCTTTGGACAAAATCAGTTGAAAGACCCTTCAGGATATTTTCTTTTCTGTTCCACAGAAGAAAGAAATTCGCAAAGGTCTACAAAGACACAAGGGCATATAAATCATGACAAATGTGAATTTTCTCTCTAAAATCGAGAGCTTCAGAAATATAGACCATATTAAATAATCTTCTGCAATGTCACCACTGACTAAATGTTGCGCTGTTAGTATACAAGTACTATAGTAACAATACAAGGCTGAAAAAGGTCTGAGCACTAACGAAGAACTAAACCACCTTGCTGTAATGACAGGTCGACGGCTTGGTTTTAATGGCATGTGCGGTGTACGCGCCAACCCGAGCTGATCCACCTCCTCTCATTGTATCTATAATAACCCTCCTCTTGAGTCCCCCTTCAATACTGTCTCAGTCAAATGACACTTCCAGCGCACTGAACTGAACCTAGCAGCCTTGCTTCAGTGCTCACTCCTATCACATTCCGCTCCGTTATTCTTCCTTGAGAGCTCTTTACACCGCCTTCAGAGCATTGGTGCCCGCCACCCTGCCTCATTAGGGCTCCTTCGCGCTCCGTCTCAAGGATTATACAAGCAAATCTCATTGTGGCAACACTTCATTCGGAGATAAGGGAAATCATTTTATTTGAGGGAGACGTAGGCAAGAGAGGCAGAGTGATTAATGAGTGTGATATATCACTTTATGTTTGATTAATTCTCAGTTGTACTCGTGTGATTGACAGGATTCTGACCCTTGTATGTATTGATTTGAGGGTTGAGTATGTGCTTGTGGTAATGAAGGAGGGGTGAGGGGTTGGGGGCGGTAGACTGCATTGCACTCAGAGCTAAGATTGACTCTTTTATTGTTTATTGGTATTTCATGTAAGTATGGCAGACTAAACAGTGTGCTTTAAGTCTATCATAGCCTGCAATGTGAATCTGTATGTTTAAACGTAACAAAGTATTCAAATTAACTAAAGTTACATCTACATAAAGCTACATCATTACCTTTATGGAAAGTTTTGTTCAGCTACACTGTAAAAAAAAAAAAAAACAGGTCTCCAATTGAAAGTTTTCTAGTGACAAAATTTTGAGTTGGCCAGATTACATTTTTTGTTAATTAAATTGCATCAACTCACATAAATTCAATTTGGCCAACTGAAAATTTTAGATGTGATCAGTCAAAATTCGATACCTGAATGTTTTTTTACAGTGTACGTTTATTTTTTTCAGGTTGTTAGTTGTATGTATTTATTTATTTATTTGAGAAAAAGCTGTCTTTTTAAACATCGAAAGTGTACATTTTTGTTTACATGTTTTCAGTTCACAAAAACTATAAGTGGAATGTCCCCAATTAGATAGCTTAGTAAATAGTGTGTGTGTGTGTGTGTGTGTGTGTGTGTGTGTGTGTGTGTGTGTGTGTGTGTGTGTGTGTGTGTGTGTGTGTGTGTGTGTGTGTGTGTGTGTGTGTGTGTGTGTGTGTGTGTGTGTGTGTATTTATCCCACTGGCATATGGAGTGGCATATACAGCTGTACCACAAAATATTGTGCAGTGATTGTCATGGTAGCAACAAAGTTTATGGCAGCCATATCTGCATAATGGTTGCACACCTTAAAGGGATAGTTCACAACAAATTGAAAATCAGGTAACTCTTTAGTATAGGGAACACGTATTTACTATTAACTACGACTTTTGCCTCAATAAACTCCTACTTTACAGCTTATTAATGGTTAGTAAGGTCGTTTTTGTAGTATTTAAGTTTAAGTATTGGGTAGGATTAAGGGATGTAGAATAAGGTCATGCAGAATAAGGCATTAATATGTGCTTTATAAGTTCTAATACACAGCCATTATCCTAGTAATATCTATGATAATAAGCAACTAGTTAATCGTTAACAACTGAACCTTAAAATAAACCAAAAATTATTCATCATAATTACAAGTCATAATTTGTTCATCATCGTATTGTTCCTGTATCTGTGTAACTTTCACATTTTTTTCCTTTATTTTTTTTTTTTTTTGAGGATAAAATACATATTTTGAATGCCAAACAACATTACATTTTTCAAACATCTTTAAAAATATCTTACTTTGTGTTCCACTGAAGCATGTTTGAAACAACATAAAGGATGAGTAAATAATGGCTGGATTAACATTTTTGGCTGATATAACTTTTTAAACATTCTCCATTTTAACACCAAAAAAAAATTAAAAAAAAAAAATACGAAGGGAGTTTTCAATATTAAATAAACTGAACTAACTAATGTTTGTAATGATAATCCATTGAAGTGAGTTGCAGTGAGAACCCATGTGCAACAAAATTTGAACAAAATACAAAATAAACAAAGACTTAGCTTGACTATCAACAGACACATGAACATGAATCAATGGATCAATCACTAACAAAGCTAGACAATATACAATAAAAAACATGAGGGCTATTTATATAAAACAACTAATGACTTAACAAGGAACCCCTGAGAACAATCAAACAGTGAACCAATCACAATACAGTTAAATTGTTTTGAAATGTGATACTCAGTTCAATAGTTGAACTAGAGTAGAGTATCACATGACAAGCAACCAATGAGAGAATAGGCTTGTTTGACTTCATGCAGTACTGCACAAACCGACCGGCGGCTGACTTGAAGCAGTTCACTCCTGTTAGAAATGTTGTCTTGAGGCAACGCCGACGCCACATGACTGTGAAGTATGTCAACAAAGTACTACGAGAGCGATTCGAGAGCAGCTGGCTGGTTCATTCTACACAGCTTCTCCAGATCGGCTGCACGAGCTCTGATGACGACACAGCTGTTTCACGGTTGCCCCGATTTTCCAAATGATTACTAACCACGTGTGTTTATTCTGTGTCTATTCCAACACCTTCAGCTCTACTTTTTTTTATAACAGTAAAACCTCTTTTTATATAGTCCGAATGTTATATTGTGTCATTTTTATCAAAATAAAACGGATAAAAAATAAATACAAATAAAACGTAGGGGGGACCTGCAAACAGAGACGTGAAGTCTGACACTTTCTGCTTCCCGTAGTGATGCTCATGCTGTGTTTGCATATTTTATCACAGCTGAAGTGAAATAAATGATATTTGTCAAATACACAGATGTCTCAGATACATATTCATTCAATACTTTATGCACTGCTCAATACAGCATCTGTTTGTATAAGAATAAAGTTCAACATAAGTCTATACTATCAATAAACTACATGAAAAGAGGTTTTACTGTTATAAATATTGATTTGTGAGCTATGTTTCGTCATCAGCGCTAGTGCAGCCACTCTGAAAATGCTGCACAGCATGAACCCGCCGGCTGCTCTCGAATCGCTCTCGTGGTACTTTGATGGCATACGTCACTGTCACATGGTGTTGGCACTGTCCCAAGTCAGAACAAATTTCTAACCAGCATGCACTGCTTCAAGTCAGTGTATGAATTCAAACAAGCCTAATGATTAAAGAAACGAGAAGGCACATGACATGATCACATGAGGGCAAGGGAATCACATGACAAACCAGGAAACATAACTGAGAATACATTTTAAAAATAAAAACGTGAAACATGACCATGAAACAAGACAAGACAATTTTGGTGTAAAGGTAATGAATAACATGTTATGATAGTCTTACGTGAAAACATATTACCACAGCGCTTAAATGTGAACTAGCTAATTTTGTGGACGTAAATAATTATGTCAAATAAAATGCAGTCACACACTGATGCATTGCTGAAGCCATGTCAGTTGTGTTTTATCATTTTGTGCACAAAACTCTAAAACAAAACCTGCTTTTGAGCACAACTTTTGTGCATTTTGTGATCCAGACAACATCTTTGGGGGATTAAATACACATCTAATTCATTTGAACTGGAAAATGTATTAATCGTTGTGTACACACAATGGAAAGAAATAAATATTTAACAAAATGCAAATGTATTTCTGTATACTAAATGTAATACACGTAATTAATTCAGTACACGAAATGAGTTACTCTTGGCACCCCATATGGCAGAGAATGCCATGTTTATTCAAATCAAGTAAGCATATACTGTAACAGTCATCCAAATTATGTGAGAATGACCTGAGGAAATCTGTGCATTTCATCTGAGTTTTGTTTTGTGCGCTCTCCTCCATCATTCTGCTCGAGTGTAATCAAAATGTGCTCTCATTATGTAGCGCGCATGTGGGAACGGTGGGACAGCTTCTAGCTAAACTGGCTGCTGAACTCACTTCTTGGAGCTGGAGCCGCGCCATCCCTCAAATGATCTGCTTTTCCCTCGGATCAATGTTTGTTGCTACTCTCAGTGCCTGAGTTGCGTGCGAGAGAGTTACAGTGTATCCTATCAAAAGCTGCCGCAGACATCCCCCATGGCCTTGAACACTGAGCGCAAGCTTAAAGCGGCCAGCGCGCAATGTTTGAGTCTCCCACACCCGTGCAAATGAACACAAAGACACAAGTAAGTAACAAGAAGTTAATCAATAAGGCAACGCAAAAGTGTGCGCAAATCTCTAGCAGGGGCTATTTGTTAGCCAACTTGTTATGTAAGGCATTTCCGAGCCTTTCCATGTCTTGTCTTTTCATGCATCCCTCTCTTTATTATTTATTTGAGTGTATATTTGTGTGAGCGTATGCATGTGTGCTCATGGGGAGCAGGGTAGAGATTTGCTCAGTGTATCCGCCTGACTTGGCAGAAATTGATCTTGTGTATGCATTAGCAGATTGCCTGTTGATGAGATGGGGATTTATAATGCACTGACTGATGGCAGTGATCTAGCTATATAAATAAATGAATATGTGCACTGTTTAGCTTTCAGATGACTATGAAAACTTGATTTGTAAGCCTTCTGTACTCACAAATCTCTGCATTAATATAAAGTGTGTATCTAACTTGATGAGGATCTGATGGTTGGACAAAAAGACATCAAAACTTGTCGGTTGTAATGCACTAATCATCCAAGAATCAGAACATAAACAGGAAGTGTCTGAACGGGCATGATTTGGTGAAAGATAGAATCAGCAATATCTGCAGTCTGGTAAAGAAGATTAGAGTACACTCTTAGAAGAAAAGGTTCTATACGTATTTCTATACATAGGTTCTATACGGCACTACGTATTTGGAACCCCAAAAAAGTTCTATATCCACAACTTTCCCGAACTCTGACCTTTTCCATGATCGCTATGGCAACGTAGAACACGCCGGTAACGAACTTCCGGTTTACGTTAGTCTGTACTGTTATCAGCTAAACGCTTGGTTGTATTATGAGGATTCAGGAGTAGACTTTTACAACACCGCTTCAGGCAAAATGATCACATGTCCCAGATGGTCGCATGGATCTGACTATCTTACAAGAACTTACTAATATCTGCAGCACTAAGCGATTCACCCGAGTTATGCGGTGCACACATTTTGCCACTGTGTGTAGGCTTGGCTGTTCCTATGATCCACGCAAGATTTACCTTCCGTCCATGCGCCTGTAAATCGATTTTATTTTATTATAAATAAAGTTTTATTTGTTTCTAGTTATTTATTTTGTTGTTTATTTCCACTTTGCGGGGGTCCCGCAAAATATTTTTATTTTCCCGCGACATGCACACAAAAATATCTTGCCACTCGCATCCGCATTCACCATCAAATATCGGTTGTGCTGGGTCCCGCGGGGGTGCAGTTCTCTATTTAACGTTAGGTTGTTAGAGCGGTCTTGCAACACAATAAATCTGTAAATTATTGAAAACAATAAACATACCCCTTGCAAAAAATTATACAGTTGTACTGCAGTATTTTAAATGGGTTAAACTAATATATTATATAAACTCAATAATTAAATTTACAGCAATGAAATGTTATTTTTTATTACAATGCACTTAAATTAATTGAAGTTCATGCATCTATATTCATGTTGATTAAAAAAAAAGTCTACTGACAATGTCTGACGTGATTTCAACAATTATAAATATTAAAATATAAATATTACTTCTACATCACAATTCTTAAGTTTATTTGAAGCTCGTTGGGCATTGAATGGGTGCGTATGGTGCTAGGCAACATGTCAAACGGGTCAGTTTATGTTGCATGGTTTATGGAAGCAAGTAGGTTTCTGAGGTGAGAGACCCAGGCGCTCAGCGCTCTTCAACCCCAGCGAGAGCAGCCTTAACTCGGCTCGTCCTTCTGACGACTGCCGCTGCCTGGCAGAAGCCCCTCCGATGATGCAAATTCGCGTCTGTTGTGTAGTGAATGAAGCGAATGGATTCAAAATGTTCACGCGTCCATGTTCGCGCGAATAGCGCTATTTATTCTCGTCACTCGCGTCTGGTGTGAACGCAGCATAACTGTAATGTGTGCTAAACCGGAACTGAGATACCGTCAACTGGAAGTATCGAGTGTCATGGCGACACCCACTAAGACTCGCAGGAAAGTTGTGGATAGAACCCATTTTAAGTGCCAATAGGGTTATTTCTTGTCATTATAGAACTTTTTTAGCATAAAAGGTTCTTTGGAGTTTACTCAACTTTTGGCACTTAAAAGGGGTTATATATAGAACCTTTTAGGGATTCCAAATGCATAGCGTCGATAGAATATTCACTTCTAGTGTAGAGGATACACCATGTTATACAACTTTATTTAAATACAACCAATAGCGTTTCCTGATTAATGTCGGTTATTTGTTTAAAATGCAAAGAAATGAAGAGCTTAATTCCATTATGTACATTACAAATCCAGTGGCATACTATATATCTCTTCATTAGTTGTGGCTTGTGATTCAATTGCATTATGGTCAGTGCAATAGTGTTTTAGCTCTTCCTGAAGATGCAGAGTCAGAGATCCAGCTACATGGACAAACACTCTACTGTCAGATCGATGTCTAACTGTAATGTGATCGATTGGGAAAGTATGTATTAATGCTAGCACCTCTGAAAGCGCATTTAAACAGTTAGAATCCTCTCACTTAATGGAATGACAGGAAGCCCTCGTTCATTTAGAAATGGAAATTTAAAGGGGACCTATTGTTTTGTAGCAACTACTGTGGATCGGGTTAAATTAATCACTGTGGTACGTCTGGTCAGGATGCAATGAAGATGCTTATAGGTTTTGTTGAGGATTTATTGGGTGCATGTGTGGTTCTATAAGAAAAATAGAAACCGATATATCAGTGCTTAACATTAATACAAATAATAGCATAACAAAATAATCAATAACAAAGATACAAAAAGTTTTCAATACTTAGAAAGACATTAAAGCATATCCAGAAGTCATATTACTCACTTTTGTCATCTTATCTCGAAATTATTTAACTTTGGTTAGACCGGGGCTAGAATCCGCGGCCGTAGCGTCAATGACGTTATATAGAAAGTACGTGCATAACAGAATATGCATTTTCCTCGTGTATGCAGCAATTTCAACAAAGTATATAAATATACACAACGAAAAGCAATACCCTTGATATACACAGCAAGGAAAAATGTAGAAATAAAGTTATATGCATGTAATATGATAATATAGTCTGGTTGATCGGCCGTATAGGCGGCAATAACTCGGCCTACTGTATGTAACAAACTGTTATTATGGTGGTAATCCATAAAGAACAATTTACAGAAGATCAATAAACAGAGAAACTTTCTTTTAGATGCATGCACACGATTAATAGTACAGCTTTCTGAAATGAGGCAACTCTCATGCGTTCCACAGTCCACACTCGATGGATTCATAACAACAACAACTGAATAGCTGTGTCTCATTTCAGAAGGCTGCGTCCTCCGGAGGTCGCATTTGAAAGGTGCATTCGTCATAAGGCCGTCTCATTTCAAAAAAGTGAGCAGGACTCTCCAAATGCGACCTTAGAATGCGTCCTTCTTTCATAGGAATTCGGAGTGTGCATGAGGTGTAGCCTTCACGGCTGAAGATAACCCATAATTCTTTGCGTTGGCGTTAACAACCGTCTTTAAAAAATAAATATTATATGAAAAAACGGCACCACCATCAGATATACAGGCAAGCGTAGATGTGGTGTTTAAATGTAAGTAGTTTAAGCTTGTTTTTGTTTTTTGAGCTCAAACAGATCAAAACAGATAGTTGTGGTAAACAGGATTACAACTGTTTAGTACTTTTTTTAAACGTATAGGACAGTATTGCTGTCAAGAAAAGAAACATTTCATAAGTCATTTTCAAATTATAAATAATTTTCATTCATATAACTGGCGTGAGAGCGCAACAAGTTTGAACGTGTTGGCATAGCAACATGATACTTCCTGCCTGTGTGTCCTACAAAGGACGTCTCGTTTAATTCTGATTGAGGACACTCCGTATACTGCATCCTACACAGGACGTGTCCTCCGGAGGACGCAGCCTTCGAAATTGAACGAAATGAGACACAGCTAATGACGCACTTTCCGGCACAGTCATATTACTCGGTTATTCCACAAGGGGGCATTAACAGTCCATAGTCATTGAATAACTCCCCGTTAGAAACACTACTAATATAAATCTATTACCTGAAGTGCTGAATAAGTGTCCTTTTTAACACCTATTATGCAAAAAAAAATCAAAAAACAGTCTCTTCAAACAAGCGGATTCAATGGACGACTGCCCTCACACACATTATAATAAACCATAAACAAAACTCAACGTGAAGTCCAGGGCTGGTCCTCTCTCATCTTCCACTGTCGTCGCTCCTCCTTTTATGCTTCCGTCACTCCACCGTGAGACGAGACCGGTGTGGCGCGCAGCTGGCGCTCACTTACACTCGTCACCAGCCTGCTCTCACGGTCCCTCCCGCTGCTTGCCACACAGACAAAGCGAGAATCACACGTCATATGTTGTGAGTCCTTCCAGATTGCCTTTATAAAAGAGCCACACTCTGTACGGCTAATAATGCTAATGCTACAATTGTCTTGGTAACACTTTATTTCGATGGTCCAGTTTAGACATTCTACTAACTATAAGTAACTTTGCGACTATATGTCAACTAATGGTCATTAGAGTATTTTTAGACTCTTTGATTAATATTACTAAAACTTTATTTTGTTGGTCCCCCAACAGACATGTTACTGACTTGGCAACTACAATTCAACTTATTCCACTAGCCCAAACCCTAACACCTAACCACAACCTACCAGTCTACTGACAGTCTACTAATACTCTAATGAGAGCTAGTGGACAGCATGTCCATTAACTAACTAGTTGCAAAGTTTCTTATAGTTAGTAGAATGTCTAAAGTGGAAAATCAAAATAAAGTGAAAGCATTGTCTCTGCTTGTTTTCACTGATCCTGCCCTCCTGTGCTGTCAGAATTATCATAAATAATAGTTTCCTAGTTAAAAATTGCTCATGAATGCCCTTTGAAATCACCCACTTTTACTCGACAAGCTCGTCATCACGACTTCAGAAGTTGAAATTATGAATTATGAAATATGAAAATCTATCTATCTATCTATCTATCTATCTATCTATCTATCTATCTATCTATCTATCTATCTATCTATCTATCTATCTATCTATCTATCTATCTATCTATCTGTCTGTCTGTCTGTCTGTCTGTCTGTCTGTCTGTCTGTCTGTCTGTCTGTCTGTCTGTCTGTCTGTCTGTCGGTCGGTCGGTCGGTCGGTCGGTCGGTCGGTCGGTCGGTCGGTCGGTCGGTCGGTCCGTCCGTCCGTCCGTCCGTCCACCTGTCTATATATACCCATCTATATGAATTCACTTTCGTGATGATGTTGATGATGCTGTGACATTTGTAGAATGCACTCTTCGCCACACATGACAAATAATGTTTGGGATTCAATTTGCCTAATGATGGGTTTTTGTGGACTAAATGTGCAAAAGACATTCAATGGAGACCATGTGTAGAAAAAGGTTTGATGAATCAGATGTCTGTTTCAAAATGTTGGCAAGATGGTTGAGTTTTGCCAAGTCCAAGTTGCCATGTGAGATTTATATCACATGAAATCTTAATTTAATTTAGTAGTCATTGGAAATTCATGCATTACAAAGAACACAGTAGAGCAGAGAGCACAGCTTTCTTCTGAATCCTCTTGACATAACATGACTTGCTTTGATCACTGTAATTCTGTCATGAGCAATGGATCAGTTGACGTGCAGCACAAGAGGTGTTAAACATCTGTGAAAATGTGATTATTAAAATCAATGAAAGGCTGAGATAGAAATATTGATAACCATTTAGATTAAATTCAAATTCTTAAAAAGTCTTATTCTAGTTACAAAAGAGATGTAATTTACTTCTCCCATGAAACAAAAATCTTTAAAGTCACATGAAAATCACTCAGATGAGTCTGAATGACTAAACCGCTCATAAGAACATTGTCTCTGTCTCTCTCTCGACAGCTTCTGCTTTCCTATCCTTATTCTGTTTGCCCCACCAACTTCCTGTCCCAAGATGCCTTATAGCCCCCTGCATCAAGCCCGGGTCATTATTCTGACTTGCTGGGCCTGAACAGCACCCTCAGAAAGGATGCAGCCGAAAAGGCTCTAAAGCTTGCTCTGGGCTTTCTAAAACTTCAGTTTGAGGGCCACCCTATGGGCAGAATGAGAGCACTCAAGTGTGCATTGGTTTCTCCCCTGATAACTCTCCCTTTAAGCTGCTCTAGATTGTCCTATTGTCTTTCCTCTTCTGTTCTCCCAGTAGAAAAGCATGAATCCTAAGTAAAGCATTGTCAACATGTGACCTAGAAATCTCTTGTTATATAGTTGCAATATAACAGGAGCATTGCAATTACATCTGCAATCAAATTTAGTTTTAATTTAAGAATGTTCTCAGTGGAAAAGGGGGCTTTAAACATGCACTTAACCTGTGACTGCCTGGGACAGAACACTGGCAGGCTCGCATTTCTCGCATTTTTCTGGCAGAGTAATCGTGAGAGCAGCATAATCCTTGGTTAATCAGATTTAGAAAACTAAGCAAGACAATCAATGGATTAATAGTCAACTAAAAATAAATTAATAATAATAATAATAATAATAATAATGATAAAAGATTATTATTACAAAATGGCCAGTAGTGTTGAGAAATAATTGGTCACACACTCTTGGGCAATACCCAGGGAAAGAGTTGACTGCAGCAGCAGAAGCTGTATTAAATTTATTAAAGAAGACATTGAGTGTACTTACATTTTAAAGTGTTTATTATTGTATCCTATATTGCTTTTTGGGGGGGGGGGGAATGATAGCGAGTCACAATAAAAATTAAATGGAGCAAAGCAACTGTGTATATTAGATTATAGAAACTTTATTAAATTAAAGTTGTTTTTTTTTTTAATTCATTAAGTATTTTCAAAAAAATGTTTAATAAAAATATTTACAATATATGTACATATACACACAATATGCACACATACACTCACACACGACATATATTTTTATTTTATTGTTATGCTGATGATGACACACAACTTTATATCCAAAACTGCCCCGAGCCCCTCCACAGCTCTATGAAGGGATGCATGGGAACTACCTTCCTCCAGCTGAACTCCAGTAAAACTGAGGCACTACTGGTTAGCACCCCTTCTCAGGTCCACTCCTCTCCATTATCCCAGCTCATCTTTGACGGCCAGGTCATCACTTTCTCCTCTTCAGTCACAAATCTAGGGGTTCAGTTTGACCCACAGCTGATCTTCAATGACCACATTAACTAAATTTTTAAAACTTCATTCCACCACCTTCGAAACATGTCCCCTTTTAACCTTTCCAGATGCAGAGAAACGTGTCCATGCCTTTGTCTCCACCAGGCTGGACTACTGCAACGGACTCTTCTGTGGGAATTCTGGCAGAGATATCCAGATGCTTAAATACATCCAGAACAGCGCTGCCAAAGTCCTTATGAGAGTCCGTAAATATGATCACATAGCTCCCATCCTACACTCATTACACTGGCTTCCTGTTTCATCCCGGATCGACTTCAAAATCCTCCAGCTCACACATAAATGCATCACTGGACATGCACCCCCATATCTACAGGAACTCATCACTTTGAAATCCTCCACCTGCACCCTTAGATCATCAGGCCACCTGCTTCTTCATGTCCCCACAACCAGGCTTTGTACCATGGGGGATCGAGCTTTCTGCTCAGCTGTACAGTAGCTTTGGAACCACCTTCCCAGTGAGCTGAGAGCATTACAGAGCCTGGACCAGTTTAAAGCTGAACTGAAGACTTTTCTGTTCAGAAAGGCTTCTATGCGTTGATTGTTTGTATTATTCTTTATTTTTACTTTTTTTTTTTTTTACTTTTCCATTGTTGCACTTTGAGATTCTTCGGAATGTAAAGTGCAGAATAAATAACATTATTATTATAATAATAATAATAATTATTATTATTATTATTATTATTATTATTATTATTATTATTATATCCACTGAAATAAAAAATAAAGAGAGGGAGATGCAAGAAAATACAAGACATGGAAACAGTATATTTAAATGTTTCTAATAATAATTTTAATTTTAATAATAATCATTTCACAGTTATTTGCAAGCTAAATAAATCAATGAATACTAAAATATAAAATATGGTGGTACATTGTGTTATATGTTGAGTACTTCTAATTACGTAAGACGTGTAGGTTACAAATTGGATAATTTAAAAATGAGTTCACATTTAATATCATGGGAAATGAAGGTAAATGAACCCTACTTGAGATATTTCATCTATATCTAGTTAGAAAGAGCTGCCAGACAAGATGAATTCTCTCTCTCTCTCTCTCTCTCTCTCTCTCTCTCTCTCTCTCTCTCTCTCTCTCTCTCTCTCTCTCTCTCTCTCTCTCTCTCTCTCTCTCTCTCTCTCTCTCTCTCTCTATCTCTCTCTCTCTCTCAGTGTGTTTGTGCACAATGTGTTTACAATTATATATGGTTTAAAGTGTGACTGAAGGGACAACAAGAATGTGGATTGTAGAAAGCAGAGGTTCTTCTAGCTTCTCTCTTTTATTCATCACCTCTGTTTGTTTTCTGAGAACTCTAGAATATCATTAACATTTAAATCCTTGACCCAGACAATTTCCCTATACTTCTCTCTGGTAGTGATACATTAAAGCCCCTGATATACTTCAAGCTAAATTAAAGAATAAACCAGTGTGACGTCATTAAATCATGCCCGTGCAATGCATATTGGATATTTTGAGGCACTTTCAAAGCCTAGTGTCTAGTTAGTTACATTAAAATTGTGTTCAGTTTCATCCAAAACTGATGAACATGAATATGCCATTTTTTAGCTGGGTTTACATGAAATTGGATTGAAACAACCCAGCATTTTTTTGAGTGAATGAGGGTGCTCATTTTTTACTGTAGTTAAAGGGGTAATTCAGCGCTGGGAAGATTAATCTGTATTTAAACTGGGTCATCAATGTAGTAGAAATGTGAAATTATTTTTGAATTTGGTGCCTTCTAGACTGAGAAAAGACAGAAAATGTATTTTTGTATCATGGGGATGAAAGACTACAATTCCCAGAATGCTTCGCTGCCCTGTGAGGCCATTCCAGAAGCCACCTACTGGATTACTTTGACTGAGTTGGAGAAGACACTACAATTAAAAACTGAACGTGTCTGTTCAATATAATGAGTGAGTCACTGCGCGAGTATCACAGCACTGAGTTCTAACTGCAGGAGTCAGATAAATGAGCTGATGAGCTCTCGTGATGAGAGCTGAGGTAATCGCGACTACACTCGCGGCATACATTCACAACGCAGGTTCAGTCTGGCGCATTTCAGCTCATGCCTTTGCAAGCTTAACTTTCATAGAAATTAATTTGAGAAGTTAAAAGACTTACATTGCTCACCATAGCCCCTTTAAATGAGTGCCTGCAGCTGAGCTGAGCTCTGTGTGATCTCCCATCCCCCATGCACGGGTTCAAGCCCCTTTAAATGAGTGCCTGCAGCTGAGCTGAGCTCTGTGTGATCTCCCATCCCCATGCACGGGTTCAAAACATGTGGAAATGGCTCCCTCTGCTGGCTGTAGTCTTTAGCCTTTGGCCAAACATTCCTCCTATGATGCAAATATCGTCAATTTGCATCATAGGAGGAATTTTTCCAGAAATAAAATGCATAAATCTCTTGTCTCAGGGGGATATGAGGGGGGAAGGCACAATCATTTGAATATACTCCAGGGTTTCTACTGATACGAAGCCATATGCTAATCTCTGAAGTAACCCTTTAAATCTGCAGTCTGTAACTTTATTGGGTTAAAAACGATCCAAAATACATTTTAAAGCAAGTAGGAGCCAGTGTTCAATATCTGCTTACCTCACCTCAATTTAACGGTAAGCTTTTAATAATGTGTTTTAATTCTAGTGGTTCTGGTGGATTTCCGCATGAACTCCGTGTTTTAAAGGGGTACTACAGGTAGCCATGATACACATTAAATGTAGTCACGCAATGCTGATGTTAACATTAAAATGTTTATTGTAATGCTATTTTTTCCCTCAGTTGGTCAGAACAAAAGTGGATGTTAGCTAATTACTTGTTCAGATAAGTTTTTTATGTTGGTCATGCTTTCAAACAGTGTTTCTGAATGACAGTATCCACATCGGCGCAGTGACTGACAGCAGCACATTCTCCTCTGAACACAATTCACATAAAGTCGATAATTCCGTGAATTACTGCAATTGCAGATTTCGAACAGAGATGGCAACAAAGGAAAAAAACTACAGACTGCAGCTTTAAAAGGTTAGTTCACCCAAATTTGAAAATTCTGTCGTTAATTACATACCCTCATGCCGTTCAACACCCGTGAGACCTTTGTTCGTCTTCGAGAAAAAGTTTTGTGCGTATAAAACAAACATAATGTAAATAACGACTTATATAGTGATGGGCCGATTTCAAAACACCGTTTCCGAAGGCTCAGAGCTTTATGAATCAGCGTATCGATTCATGATTCGGATCGTGTGTCAAACTGCCAAACTGCTGAAATCATGTGACGTTGGCGATTCAAATCATGAATCGATAAGCTGATGCATTAAGCTTCGAAGCTTCGGGAAGCTGTGTTTTAAAATCAGCCATACAATACAAGTGTAATTTAGATTTTGTTTTTTTGTTTTTTTCGCACAAAAACTATTCTCGTCGAACCACTGTAGTGCCTTTTATGGATCTTGAGAGAGGAAATGACATTGGTGTAAATTGAGGCCTTCCTGAACAATCAGATTTCAACAAAAATCCTGTTTTACTTTGGCTGTGTCCGAAAACCAGCTGACTCGTTGCCTGGCTGACTTATCAGACAATGGCTTGTCTTTTTGTGCATTTTGTGCACCTCACAAAACTAATTTCGGACAGACTTCTAAGGCAGCGTAACAGTTTAATGATCTACAGCAAAATAGAGAGAGCTTTGGTGAGAACTAAACACATATTTAATTACTATAGTAAATCCTCGCTAGAAATGACATAAGAAGTGTTAAATCTTGGTAAAAAATTTACATTACACACAAACTGATCCTCAAATGCAACTGGACGCCATCTTTTCACCCCAGCTCAACTGTCACTGAATGGAAAGCACAGGATTGTGAGATATCAAAGGCAGTGAAGAATACATGTATGCTGCCTTCAAAAATCAATCAGATGAAGGTCTCTCTCAGGAGGTGAAGGTAACATTAGATTTGGACGTGCCTTGATGCCTTCCTGCCTTGAAATATATCCTCCGAAGTCAGCATTTTCCAGGTTTCAGAAGCAGCCTTTGTTTGTTACTCTTGTTTGTTTCCATAGTGTTTGATTACCATCTCCTGTTCCTAGTCAGTGTAACGAGGCCTGTTGCATGAAGCTAGCTGAACAAACTCTGAGTTTCAGAGTAGTTTTAGAGTTGAATGGTCCAACCTGGTTTAGATCAAGATCAACAGTTTATCAAAGCTTGGTATAAACTTTCTCTGTCAACTCAGGTTTAATCCAGAGTTAGCGTTTAACTCTGAAGCGCGTGCACCTGAAAGTGGGACACGTGCGGCAAACAGCCAATCACAGTATCCGTTTGATTCACTTCTCTTCTGAAGATTGAGAGATCGTTTTGAAAAATGCCATTATATTAAATGCGTTTACAAGGCAGGAATAAATGCAGCTACAGAGACTGTTTGAGAAGTCAGCTTAAAGAATATCTGATTATATCAATGCATGATGTGAATCAAATAAATATGCCTAATAATTATAGGTTCACAAAGAGCTCAAATGAATACACATTGTTTGAAATAATTATGAATGCATGTTTTATATTTATAATAATATTTGGCTACTTGTCAATTAATATAATAATGATATTAATACATTATATTAATTAAAATTAATTATAATTTGTATAATATAAATATAATAAATTATTACAAATTACAAATTAATTGCAAATGATAAGCAATTTTGTCTCTAATGTTTGTTTTTTTCCACTATAAATGCAAATTTGGAACGCAAGATACAGGGGGTGTGGCTTTATTGTGTCTTTACTTGCAGCTGATTGGTCCAGTTTGGGTTTGTGATCTCTAACCCAGAATAAAACCTGCTCCAGAGCAGGTTAGCCGTGTAGTGTCAGTTACCATGGTGATGAACACTGATAAAAACCAATCCACCTTCTTGAGCCTGAAAAAACAGAGTTTGCTCAAACTAATCATGAACTTACCTGGGTAGCAACTGAAACCAGCTTTGTGCAACAGGCCACAGGTGCATTGTTGTCAGTTTTGTATTTGCCTGCCTTTCCGTCTACATCTCTCAGTGCATAGATTTGCACTTGTTTTATTTGTTTAAATAAATGCTTATCCTGCTCCCAGTCTCTCTTAAACATCTCACGTTACTTGTTACAGATGCTCCATCAATGGTATTTATATATATTTTTTCCTCTGATCACACACTATAGGAGTGGTGTAAAGCACAGTTTACATAAGGTATGCATTTAGTCCCACTGTATCATACTTTTCATATACACATTGTTTCAAAGCAAACCTATTCCTCAAAATGATTTATGAATGGATCTTCAAACACATATACTCGCTATATGATGATATTTTTTTCAATTCTTCCTCAAAGTAGTACATGCTTAACCTGTACTTAACCTTCCCTGAGCATACATCTGTGTGGGCCACAGGTGCAGAAATTGAAAGACGTCAAAGAATTGCCAAGGGTAAGGAGGTCACCCCCTGTAAATAGCTATAGCAGCTCTGTGTAAAACCACGTACACACAATCCTCGTTTTTGCTCCCTTTATATCCAAAGTGCAGATTTGCAGAAACCACTTCTTATCTACATTTTTTCAGGAACCTATGATTATGTGCCATAAGCACTGTACTAGGATCAGAGGGACAATTGTGACTGAGGACAACAGATAGAATAATGTAAAGAAGATGGCTTTCTAAAAACGAAATGCAGGTCAAAGGTTCAAAATTAGGGAGGGTTAGTATTTTTTATGTATGTTTTTTTTTTTAATTTTTATTGTGGTTTGACAATAAAAATAAAGAAATCATTAGGTTAATGTATTAAAAAAAATGCCTCAACATCATAAAGACAAGTGCTTGCCCACTCCATTTCAGTAAATAAGACACCTTGTGTTTTCATTATTTTGAATTGCATAAATCAATTTATTTATTTGTTTAATGCATAATACTATTGAAGTGTGCATTTTTACTCAATGTTTTAACAATAAGATTCATATAAACATCACAGGATTGCTGAAATAAAGCTAGAGATAAATTAACAGGATATCAGATTTATAACTTACAGTCCTGGGAATATAAAATGCAACTAATTTGCATTTTTTGTCCCTATTTCCTTAAGAAAAAACATATTGCTTGATGACATTTTGTTGTTTTTGTTGTTTTTCTGGTTTAATCGTAACTGGGGTGGGTTTAAATAAGTTGTTTTCTACCCACTCTTTTTCGAGCAACAGTAGAAATTGTGATGTCAAAGTATGATGAATTTAACTCGTTGTACAGACTAATCAAAATGCTCCTTTATTGCCTTTGTTATGTGTCCTTCCTTATATATTGCTTAAAAAAAGTAATTTAATTCATTCATTCATTCATTCATTCATTCATTCATTCATTCATTCATTCATTCATTCATTCATTCATTCATTCATTCATTCATTCATTCATCCGTTAATTAATTCATTCATCCGTTAATTCATTCGTTAATTTATTCATTCATACAATATTTGCAGAAAATACTGTCCATGGTATAGTTATTTAGGAAGAAAAATGTAAAGTGGTAGACCGTTGCACAGAAGGATCACATTGTCAATTGTAATTGTCAGTTAAGCAACAAATAAATAAAAATAATAATAATAATAATAATAATAATAATAATAATAATAATAATAATAATAATAATAATAATAATAATAATAATAATAATAATAATTACCGCCAAAGGATAAGCAATTTTGTCTCTAATGGGTTTAGAGACAAAATTGTCCCCCCATATATTATTTTAAAGGTGCACTATGGAATTCTAAACTGGTTGAAACATAAAAAAAAATATATAATTGCAGGTTACTTGCAGAGAAACACTGTTACACCAGTTGTTCTTCAGCACTGTGTGTTCTATGTGGATAAACTGAGACTTTTGGATATACCTATGGTTGCCAGAAATTTCTCTGCCAAATCCAACCTAGCAGTTCTGAGAAAAAATGATTATTGTAGGATTATTCTTGTTTTCTGATCACTGTATTCATTATTTTACAGGGTTTTTTTTTTTAACTGCTTACACGCGTTTTTAAAAAACGTGTGTAAGTTGTCTCCTTTTTTGAAAACTCAACACACAATTCCATAAAAATTGCACACACAAAATGTAAAATGCTTGCATTCAGAATGTCATAAACACATGTCAGAATAAAGCATTTGCTTTAAATGGGAAACACTTCTTTCATTTGTTTGGTTATACCATGTAAATACTGTTGTACTGAATCTAAAGCTCTTTGGTCTTTCATAGGCTTACTGCATATCTACATTTCAATACAACGTTCCACAGTAAAAATCATGAGAAGGTTAATAAGTGCACTCTAAACCAATGCAAATATTAAAAATAGGTATTAGGCCAAACATTACTGTTTGTGTTCAGCATCATACAACACAACTATAAACATATGTCAACCAAACCAGTTCTTTAAAATACAGTAAAAAACACAATTGTGTGTGTGTGTGTGTTTGTGTGTGTGTGTGTGTGTAGGTGTGTGTGTGTGTGTGTGTGTGTGTATGTCCCCCCTTTTCCCTTACTTAAATAGGCACATCATTATGCTAATGCTATACATATTTCATCCATAAATAACAGCTTTATGGCCGTGACATAATAAACCACACAATGCTGACCACACACCAAAAGGCCATGCATGAGGTCATTTCCACTCAGTAGTAGGAAAGATAAGTTCCCAATGACACCGGATGACTCAAACATTAAACAGAAATCTTTTTCCCCTGCTAACAAGGCTTCTTTATATTCAAGTGTCATGAAGTAATGATAGAAACAAGTTTCTTCACAGGCTATTATAGGACAGACACACTGTAACCACTAACGTGGATCCGAAGATCCGGTCTGGGAAAACACACCCACGCACACACATGACACACACGTATGCTCTTGAGTGTATACTGGATAAGTGCGACAACACAGGGGATGATTACACATAAACATGCTCTCGACCGTGCTCACGTAAGCACAGATACTCGGCTTCAGGTAAATACGAGCTAAAATCGAAATGCCCATTTGGAGAGGGGGCTTTCAAGATCTCAAGAGGTTTTGTGTGGCATACAGAGAGTTTTCCAGGAAAGAAGATGGAAAAACAAGATCATATAAATTAATGCACATAAAATGCTATTAGTAGCCGCATGAAAACCCTTTCTTTATCTCTCCTCTCTTCGCGTCATTCTCTTAAACACACATATCGCATGTACACTGTACATGCGCTTGTACATATGGCATAATACTGCACATCACCTCATTTGTCCAGTGTTTGCAAGGCTGAGACAAAATAGTCCACGATAAGACGTGCAACCAGCCAGTAATGCTCCTTTTAACATTTCTACAGTCGCTTACACAAACAAAAATAAGCCTTGTCTTCAGCATTAGACAGTAATCTTCAAGCGGAAAAGACTAGCGCTGCTGATGTTACACAAAAGTATTACGGTGCTTGTTGAGGCTTATTGGCCAGGGCCCATGCTAAATTATACTCATGTATATTTACGACGAGTCAGATTAACCATGATCAAAGAATGTTCAGCAACATGCAAAGCATTATTGCTGCAGTGACACTTTGATATAAACAAAAAAAAAAGCATGTCACCTCAGCTTGCCAGAAAGAGTGGGTCAGTTAGTATTGCATGCAGTGAAAAATAAGAACACTTGGATTACAAACGTATATAGCTGATGTGTTCTTTAAATGGAAGCGAGTTTGGTAATACGAGTTTAGAATGATAGCTTGATGGAACAATAGCAGATATTTAATGAGAACATATATACTATAGCCTTCTGTAATCACTATTTGCCCAAAACATAGGTAACGTTTTACAATACATAGGTCACACTTTACAATGCAGGTGCACTAATGTGCATTAATTGAACACACATTCATTCGGAAAGCTTACCTGTGGCAACATTTCTGCAAAATTCTAGATTTCTGTAAACAATATATATATTTACCAACTCATTGACAGATTAAACCTTCACCATATGTCGGCAAAACTCAGAACACATCTTCCCTCTTTAAGAATGACTTCAGTGCTGTTCTTTGTTCTTTTCTCTGAGAAAAGCTTAACTCCAAGTCTTCCAGAGTCACGTTCAAAGCTGATTCGAAAGACCGCCATTCGCCAGCTTCTGTGTTTACTAGAACGGCAACTCTGCCGTCACTATGTTAAGCCCTGCTTACCGACTCTATACACGATATGATTGGCCAGACCAGAGTTTGGTTTTTACAGCTCAGACGTGTATTGAGAGTTGCTAGACAGATTAGATTTGCTGCCGCTAGGGTACGTGTAGATTTCTAGGCTATATCACTGCCGTTTCCAACAGAAATGAACACTACTTAAAGTGATAGTTCACCCAAAATGTTTTATTTTTTAGTAGGGTAGGTGTGTTTGTTTATTCAGTAGAACACGAATTAAGATTTTTAACTCCAACCGTTGCTCATATAATGCATGTCAATGGGATGTTTTCTTTGAGGGCCACTATGAGACTTAAAAACACACATAGATATACATATTAAACCCTGTGGCTCATGGCGACATACTGATGTCGAAACAATATGTTCGGCAAAAAACGATCAGTATTTGTGAAATGTATTCTTAAATTCATCTAGTTTTCCCAATGCCATTACTTCCGTCAAAGATAGTCAAAATCCCAAATGGTCCCAAAATCCCTGATATATATATATATATATATATATATATATATATATATATATATATATATATATATATATATATATATATATATATATATATATATATATACATACATACATACATACAGTCCCTGACAGAGCCTTGTTGCTTGTCCTGCAATATTTGCGGCGACTGTGGTGTAATTCAACAGAAGATTCATCTGAAAAATACACCTTCTGCCACTTTTCCTGCGTCCATCCTTTTAGCAGGCTGTGAGCCTTGGCAAATGCCACACGGTTTTTCAATTGTCTTTTGTTTAGTGCTGGCTTCTGGGCACTGTTTCGACCATGGAGGCCATTTCGAGACAGAATCCGACAAACTGTTCTGGTTGACACAGGGACTTCAAGTGACCAGGTCTCGTGGAGCTCTGCTGCAGTGGAAAATGGGCTGGCCTTGGATTTTCGAGCCAACAAACGGTCCTCTCGAGCAGTTGTCTTGCGGGGTCTGCCTGACCTGGGCTTGTCAAAAACATCTCCAGTCTCTTCAAATCTTTTTTTTATCCTCTGTACTTGACACTGAGACACATTGAAGGTGTCTGCCACATCAGCAGTGGATCTGGTCTTCAGCCTCTTGATAATCAAAACTTTAGTCTCTGGGTGAATCTTAGGCATGTTTGCAGAGGTCTAGTTGCAGTTGATGTGAAGGTCTAGCGTACTGGGGTTCTTTTTATACACGCTTGAGACCGAATTGATCCATTATTAGTCACAGGTGAAGCTCATATGACAAGGTGACAACACTTATGTCTTTGCAAAAATTGACTCAATGGGCTTTACCAAGCTGTGAATATTAGAATACTTTTTGAAAGTTTAGTTTTTCACTGAAACATTATCACAAAAGCTGGTGGGATTAAAATGAGCCATTTCTTGTAAAAAAATCTTGATTAGAAATATATTTCAGCGGCACTTTAGGTCAATTTGTACACAAGCGACAAGACTTTTATCAGGGACTATATATATATATCTGTCGAATGAGGAATCTATATAAATATATATCTATGACTGCACTGGGTTTTTGACCTTACTTGACAAAAGCAATGCCATGGCATTGGGAATACTAGATTAGATTTGTCTGACATGAGGTAAAAATAGAATAAAATAGAATAAAATTAGAATCCCGCAGAAACCGATCGTTTCATGTCTTGAGACATCAGTGTGTCACCACGAGCCACAGGGTTTAATATTTATTTGTATGTGTATGTGGTATTTTTTTATTTTATTTTATTTTTTTATTGTTTTATTTAGTGGCTCTAATAGAAAAAAACACCCCATTGACATACACAATACGAGCAACGGTTGGAGTTAAAATCTTCATTGGTGTTCTACTAAAGAAACAAACATACCTACATCTTGGACACACACACACACACACACACACACACACACACACACACACACACGCTCACACATATTCCCTGTCAATCTAACCAACAGAATGATGTCATGTCATTCTTGTATGCAATTCTCCAGGGAGACGGGGAGAATGACTTGTCCGGTCATCATCCGTAAGCATTACTCGTTCCTGCTTCTGTTCTTCTCTGCTTTTTATTTACTCCAGCACACAATTTAGCTTCAAACACATTTCTCCAACCCTTTGGATTTCACTGCCACCCATATCTTGCTACTCCAAAAGCAACAGCTTCAGAGAAGGATTATTCCGACACCTTATTTAGCGCCTATTCTCTCCCTCCTGTTAATTTATAATGCTACTCAAATCTCCTAGGCAAAGTTTCCTGTCAGTTTATTTCTTACTCGTATTCCTCTTACTCTCTCCAGTGACAAACCTCTGTGCTGTAAAAACGAGCAGCATAATTAGCACTTTGCTTCGATCATGGTAGTTGTATATATATATATATATATATATATATATATATATATATATATATATATATAATATATATATAGTGTTTGAACAAAGGGTGTTAGAGAGTCTGTGTACATTTCTAACAAGTAATAATGTTTTGCAATTACCAGTCTTGCGGTAATGCCATAATGCCACCTGTTGACATGGCTGCATAATCAGTGGATCTCTCTGGTCTTTGGCAAATGGACATCACAGGGAGCACTTAGAGTATACTTAATGGAGCATGTGTGACCCTGGAAACACAATTACAAATGTGTACTGATTTCCATAGCTCTGTGTATGACAGCCAACGGAGCTAGCATTAATCCTAATGGCCTTTCCTGCAAAGGAAATCATCCAGAGTTTTCATAACCCTTCTCCTGCCATGCAAATGCATGTTAGGAAACATTGATCTGACCAAAAAGGTTAGTTAGAAGCATATGTGTAATAGATAAAGGCCCTAAATGCTGTTAATCATATCAGTTGTTCTTACAACTAAGTCAATGGCCTTTTTTTTGCGCGAGCTTTAGGATGAAGAGAGGGGTCTGCAATTGATTTATTATATTATTTTGTTTTAATTTACCAAATTATTAATCTGTGATCAAAACTAGCCATGAATAATTGAGCCAGCACACATCAGAGTTCTTTGCCTCTTGATGGAAGTGTGTAATGTATCTTCTCTGAGAGAGAAAAGGCTTTTCTGTTCCCATGGAGATTCTAACGGAACACATTAAAAACAAAGTGGAAGGTGGAACACACAGAGAATGAGCAAGAAGAAAGAAGCATTACAGACTCGCTATACGCTCATTCGGGATCAATCAATCTTGTCTCCCTCTCGCTTCCTCCAAACCTCAGCGTGCAGCGTGAAAGGAAGCATATTTTGGTAAGTAATAATGTTGTGGTAAGATAGCGGAAATGAAAAAGAAGGACAAATAAATTTCATCAAAAGGCAATAAACTGGTAGTTAAATGGCATCTGAGAGGACTGCCAAATGAAAACACACATATCAAATATCAGAAACTATATCTGTGACAGGGAACAAATTAATAACATACAAATAATATCTGCCTGAGTATTAACTCCTTCACTGCCAGAAGAGTTCCCCGTTTTCAATCACATTTCGTGGCTTTTGAGAGAGATAGAGGACGTGTGACGGCAGAGAATAAATGAATACAGACCCAAGCGCTTGGTACATGAAAAAGTGACAAGGGTAACAAACCAGCTGATCATTTTAATAGAGGAACAAACTCATCCCGACATCACAAGACAACAAGTTACTAGGCATGACAACACAATCAACAACAACAAAAGTTTAAATAAACATGGCATGTGCTCAAACAATACTGGTATAATTATTCAGGCATGCAGTGTTACCACAAAGCAATTTGGTAACACTTTATTTTACACTGTATTTGTTATACATGGTACTTACTACAGGAATAATATTACATTATATATAATTACAAGCAACTATACATAAAACAAACAATACTCCCCATATAGTAAGTACATACTTTTAATCAATATGGTCCCGCTTTATATTAGGTGGCTTTAACTACTACTTACATATAAAGTGTACTTACTGTGTTCATATTGTATTGCAAAACACTTTTGCTGATATTGAGGAAGGATTTGGGTAAAGTTAGTAACAGGTGTGGTAATAAGGAAAGGGAGAGGTGTAAGGGAAGTGTCAATAGTGTAATTTCAAATGTAACAATGAATTATAGAAGTAATTACATGCAGGTGTTTTTTTTTAAAGTATAAGTACCTTGTAAAACATGTATGTACGCAATACTTGTATTGTTTCAAATGATTAATTTAAATGTTAGTACAAGGCCACCTAATAAAGTGGGTCCCCTTGACTATTTGAACTGTTACTTTTGTCTGCATTATTTGTTTATTCATTTTTACTGCATAAAGTGTGATAACATTAGTACAATTTAATGAAATTTCGCAGACAATAAGGTCCATTATGTGTTGTCAAGTCACTTTTATTTATATAGCACTTTTTACAATACAGATTGTCTCAAACCAGCTTTACAGTGGTAACAGGAAAATAATGCAACAGTTTCCAAGTTGTTGTCAACAGTATAGCATTCTTTCTTTCTTTCTTTCTTTCTTTCTTTCTTTCTTTCTTTCTTTCTTTCTTTCTTTCTTTCTTTCTTTCTTTCTTTCTTTCTTTCTTTCTTTCTTTCTTTCTTTCTTTCTAGGTAAGCAGCTTTCTGTTCATAGGTGCAACAATTAGCGTGACCAACATACATCTGTTGCAAAATCTGCTTGATGATATCTGTCGTCCTCACTCAAAATACCCGATCTCATGAATTCCCAATGAAATGACTGGATCTCATCTGCACAAACAATGTTTCTGTTACATCCACCTGCTGGAGTGTCCATAATCTCCACCAGAGGGCAGGACTCTCTGCTGCCCTAGATCATTAAACGGTTACACTGCCAAAGAAGTACGTACGTCTGCAATTTTTTTACTGAGTTGCCTTCATACACAAACGCTGCTCTATACACACATCTGCCTAGGTTTTTGGACGCAGCCTATAAGCCTAGTGTTTTCCCTCATTCATTGCGAAGTCTTGTATGTTCAATGTTACACCAATTCTGAGCCCTTGTATTCATTTTTTTTTTTTTTTTGTGTGTGTGTCTTAGTTTTGATCTTCTTCATGTTGTCCTGGATTTCTCTGTTTGCTTTTGTTTTCTGCGCTGGTGCTTATTGTCTGGATTATCTGCATGTGTTTTGACCAATTGCCGGTTACCTGGATTATGATACTGGATTATCCAAAAAAACTATATTTGGATTTTACGTCTCAGAGCAGTCCATAACAGGTAAGTGTGACCGCACCTTAAGAGGCAGCACACAGCTGAAGTTAAAATGTGGGTGTGCAGTTTTATTATGAGGCAAGCAGCAAAAAAAAAAAAAAAAAAAAAAAACTGGGGGAGGAAAATGTTAGGCGAAACAGCCGACATGCTAGCATGTCCTTGGGATTAGAGAGCATACTGTGGTCTCAGAGGAGACGTCTAATGTTGTGCATCATCAAGGCGCTGTGGAGTAGAGGAGAGCAGAGAACCCATGGGGCCCAGTCTTTAATACCCCTTAACCGCTTCACTAGCAGCAGCTACAGAACCCTTAGGACCAGCACACACACACACACACAGAGAGAGAGAGAGAGAGAGAGAGAGAGAGAGAGAGAGAGAGAGAGAGAGAGAGAGAGAGAGAGAGAGAGAGAGAGAGAGAGAGAGAGAGAGAGAGAGAGAGAGAGAGCACAGCCAGGCATGTCAATGAGCCACACACGCTCACTCAGACAATCAGAGAGAATTATACACGCACTGTCAGGAAGAGTCACGGCACACACCAACACATATACAGTGTAAGTGAGTGAAAGGGTGAATGAGTTAGGATGAACCAGTGAATGAATCAGTGTGTAATTTAGTTTTTCATGATCTTTTTCTTTTTCTCACCCTTAGGGCAGTTTCATACTGCACACTCATGTACAACAGCAGGCTCATATTGTGATTTCTCAAGCTGTTTCTGCTGCGTAACCAAACAGGAACAGAAAACACAATTATTTATTTCCTATTTCCTTTTATGCTATACATCTTCGTCTCATATTTTCTCTTTTGCTTTTCTTTTTTTTTATAATGACCATCATTTCTAAAATTCTAATCAAGAGTTGAGCATTCAGTGGGACCACATTTACATCCAGATGGTAATTGATCTTCACTTAAACAACCTGGAGCTATAAACTGCTTGAATCAACTGGATTCAGTCAGATTTGCTGAATAGAAAGTCATGTAACTGACAATTATTATTATTATTATTATTATTATTATTATTATTATTATTATTATTACAATTTTTTACAACTAGAAAGAAGAGCACTGCTGTGTTTTACAGATATCATTGCAATATATGCATATTATAAACAAATAAAAATAAAGAAAAGGATTTTAAAGGTCCCGTTCTTCACGATTCCATCTTTCAAACTTAAGTTAGTGTGTAATGTTGCTGTTAGAGCATAAATAATACCTGTAAAATTATAAAGCTCAAAGTTCAATGCCAAGCGAGATATTTTATTTAACAGAAGTTCCCTTTCAAAGCCTACAGCGAACGGCCGGTTTGGACTACACCCCTGCACTTCCTTCAGGAACGATGTCACTAGAACCGTTTGTTGACTAACCCTCCGCCCACAAGAACACGCAAAATAGGAGGCGTGGTCTTGTTGCTCTCCCAGGTGAAGAAGAGCGCGCATTCAGCGCTTGCATCTCCCCGTTATGGTAAGAGGTGGGACCTTTCCGGGCAAAGTGCGCTAAGCTGCTGTCCAATCACATCACGGGAAGCGCTGGCCCAATCAGAACTTGTTACGTATTTCTGAAGGAGGAACTTCATAGAACAAGGAAATCATCAGGCCGTTTTTAGGACAGAGAAAACAGCGCTGTACAGATAAGTCAATTGTGTGAAAAATACTGTGTTTTTTTACACTCAAAACATGAACTCATGTTATATTGCACACTGTAAACATAATCAGAGCTTCGAAAACACGCGAAGAACGGGACCTTTAATATATATATTCGAAGTATACTTTGTTGCACTACAGTGCTATAAGCTACTATTAGCAAAGCTGAATTTTTAGCAGCCTTTTCTTCAGTGTCACATGATCCTTCAGGAATCATTCTGCTGATCTGGTGCTCACAGAACATTTTGGGGACACTTTATTTTACAGTGTCCTTGTTGCACATGCAACTACATCATGTAGTTAATATAGTAATAGCAACACATTATGCATAATTACATTACCCCAAATCAAACTTTTATATGAAGTAAAATAATATTACTCAGTACTCAAATGTTTAAATACACTGAAACAATGGCACCTTAAAATAAAGTGAAATCAACATTTCTTACTTTTGTTCTGCTTAATATTTTTGTGAAAACCATGATACATTTTATTTAAAAGAAAATTCAAAGAAGCCTGCTGATTTTAAATAGACATATTTTGAACAATGTACTGTAAGTCTTTACTATATTTTTGACAACTTACATGAAACTTAAAGCATTGAATAAAAGTATTTTCATTTTCACTTTTTTGGTGACCTTGTGAGGCCATGCTGAAAACGGCAGGTGTGTGTGTGTGTGTGTGTGTGTGTGTGTGTGTGTGTGTACATGCACGTGTATTAGCAGTTGCGAGTGCTCTTACATCTGTTCAAGGATGCTTAGCACCTCAAGCACCCCTGTAGAATTGGCTTGGCTGCAGTGTGTAATTTCAGCACCCCTAGCACCAAACTCAAATTGCAGAAACAATGTCAGTTTCAAAAAGGTGTCCCATCATCTGTTTGGGACAGACAAGTAGTCATCAGACTGAGCCAGAAGTGCTTTGTCATAGGGGTCAAACAAACAGAGCATTTTTTTAAATAACACCTTTATAAACCACTTACTATAGGTGTCTATTCATTTACCTGGTAAATCATAAACTATTTTAATATTGGGGGGGGAAAAGATATTTAGCTCCCAGCGATAAGTTACAATCTTTTGGTACAGATCATTATGTGTGTGTGAAATCTGTCATCTGCAGCAAAGCATAAGGAAATATGATAAATTGCATGCAGCGTTTTTAATGTAACTGTCACCACCATCCTGAGCTGACAGAAAGCCTTTCTTCCATACCTTTACTCATAGACTGTATTTTAAATATGTATGGAAGTCCCTGCAGTGCTCTACTCATTTGTTCTTATAATGCAGAGCCTGTGCCAGAATCGACTGAAAGCTTGACATCTGACCAATACATCTGCAGTTAGATTTTTGTGGCAAGTTATGCATTCAAATTTGTCTTTTTCGATAATACACTCAGATTCTTGTAATGTAAAATGTAATATTAAGTGATTTGTTTATACAAGACAATCAAATTATGGTTCATAAAATTATGGAAAGCATTTCATTTGCACTTATTTCTATATAAATATAACTCATCTGTACATGCATTTGAGTCATCTATTTTTACTCTAATTTAGAAAATTGAAAATAGATGTGGCTTCACTGAAAAAAAACTTAATTGTTGGCTTCCTGTTTTTCAGCCTGGTGGACATACAGTTCACTTCAGGGCATACATCTCTCACGATCTGATCCGCTGGTAATATCCCTCAGAGTCATAATTGCTATAACTGCATGTCCGGTTCTTGGAAAATAAACAACATGTTGATGACCTGCTGAACTCATTTAACTGACAGAGACATTGCTGTTTGTTTATCTATTTATCATTGTTTACTTAACCAGAAAACCAATTTGTCAAAGGGGGGGTCTAATGCTATTTTATGCATTCTGACTTACTCACAATGTTAAAGAGTTGGATTCTCGCACTAAACATGGCCAAAATTTCAATGAGTTGGATGTATGACGGAGTACCTCTGTCGGAACTATTATCGCTAAAGATGATCGACAGTTAGCATAAAGTTTGGATTGGCATTGTGGCTCTGTTCTGGGCAAGACTCTGGAGCTCTGGAGAATGTGATATCTGCTGATAGTACTGAAGGAGCTTATATATATGTAGGATATGCTGTGATAGACACCGTATCCCTGTCGGTAGACGTGATCAGCTGACAGGCATCCGATGTGAGCTTGACTAACGTGACCTGCCAGAACTGATGATACACTTGATTTCTGTGCCAAACACACTCCTTCTTTTTTTTTTTTTTTTGAATATGGCCCTGTATGATTTCATAAAAGGCAGAATTCCTTGTAAGGACACCTCTCCTGGATGAGAGCAAAAGCTCCGTTCGGGTTACAGAAGCTGTTGGCTGGGCTGTAATTTTGTTTTTAGACCGCAAAATCAACAATGTCACTAAATAAGTGTGTTTTTGTTCGTGAGGGAAAGATAACATTGTTCAGCAAAAAAACAGCATTAAGGAAACAGTGGTTGCAGTTTGTTTTTCAGGAGCAGCAGTGGGGTTCTGCAACTTGCAAATGTGTTTGTTTGTTGCAAGTCACGAGTCAAAACCGGGAGCGGTGAGAGGAACTGCTTGTCTGGCTATCACCAGAACAAGCCCAATATTTTAAGATTGAACATTGCTCTGGGGAGTCTGCTCCGTGTTTTCAACTACACAAGAGGCTTGATCAACAGGCATAGTTCAATTCCCGCTGTATGAAACTGGATAGTCCTTCAAACAATCAGACCATAAGAGGCGTGATCAATGGGCATAGTTCATATGACTCTGTATGCAATTGGGGAGTCCTTCAACCAATCAGACCAATGATACATTGCTTCTCTTTCCGTCATTGTGTTAAACACGCCAAGGTGCCAGGTGGATAAGTCAGTTTGTGACTGGTCCCTGCAAATTTGTAAAAGATACATGATAGAAAATATAAAGTTTTCCAGCCTTAATCAAAAGTTATCCAGGGATAATGCCATAATGTGTGTGTGTGTGTGTGTGTGTGTGTGTGTGTGTGTGTGTGTGTGTGTGTGTGTGTACGTGCACGTAACTCTTTAGCCCCACCCACTGCGCATCTCCACGGGAAAGAATTGGTACAGCATCTCAGTCTTTTATAAATATGATACAACTAAAGACTCTTCGGAGATATAAAGGATGGCAGACTACACTATAGGAACTCAGGATTTTCATGAGATTGGCGAAACTGTGTGTTATGGAAGTTGTGATAGTGTTTTTTTTTCTGGACTTGACTGAGCCAATGGGAATTGATTGAATCATTAGATGGTTGTGGTTTGCTTATTGGTGTGAACTCGGAGGAGGAGGAGAAGAAGAAGGAGGAGGAGAAGGAGGAGGAGGAGGAGGAGGAGGAGGAGGAGGAGGAGAAGAAGAAGAAGAAGAAGAAGAAGAAGAAGAAGAAGAAGAAGAAGAAGAAGAAGAAGAAGAAGAAGAAGAAGATGAAGAAGAAGCATGGATCATTTATAAATACTGCAATAAGAAAAAATAAGGATTGTCAATTTTGATGCGCACCTCATCACATTAGCATTAAACTGCCAGCTCCATATGGTTGGACTGAGCAGCGTTATGTAAATCGCAGAGTTCAGGGCTGAACGCTGGAAGTGTTTTGTCAGAGTGATTTTTGATCTTATATTCCAGACCTCCCTGACAGATGTTGAGGATAATGAATTACCTAAATATTCTGCCTGCTCTCTCAAATAGAGCCTGTTTGTTCACAAGCATCATTTGGTGGCGTAACTCGTTTTCAAATATTTATTTAGGACTCTTGCGGTTTATTATGATTGAAACAGATTATCTGGAGAAATTGTCTAGATTGAAGATAAAGCTTAAATGGCCCTTCCCTGTTACTTAATTTGGCCCTCTCCACAGCAGAAAAACCTCTTAAATTGAAATTGTTCTAGCGGCGTAAATGCAAATACATATTTGGCTCCTCACCGGGTGTTATAGTCCTCAGACACTTTGTGTGATTGTGCTAAAGTGATCTGATTCTTCCCCTTCTTCACATGGAATTGTAGGAGACAATCTTTCACACGAAGCAGCAATGATTACTGATGGTGTGCGTATTTAGACAGGTTGTCTTAAAAGGTCAGTGCAGCAATGTGATTTATTTAAAGGATATTTCCACAAGCACATGTCCACTTTACAGGGTCTACGTGAAAATGTCTCCAGTATTTGTGCCGATGTGTCTTCTTGGTCACATTTTGACATGCTTTCAGTGCTCATTCAGCTCCTCATTAGCGGGTGTGTAAGTCGGTTCTTTACTCTATCTTTCTCATGGCCATTCTCGCTTTTTCCACACTGGTTAATGGATAGCACGGAAGGACTGGGGCACCTGGAACACAATAATGAGCATGTGACATACCTACAGAAGCGGTGTCAAAAAATCCCTCACACACAGCACAATTTATCATGGAAATGCCGTCCGCCACATCTCTTGTTCTAGCTGTCTCTGACCCTTATGTTACATCCACTCTCCGTCACCATCATTGTTCTTATTTCCATTTACAAGTGTCATCTTTTCCCAATTGCAACTTTAATGTCTTTTTGTTCCCATTTGCTCCAACGCTGCACATTGCGTCTCACCTTAAAGCAAGGGATCCACTTGCCTTTCAGCAAATAGCTGCAAGAACATTCTTTTAACTAATCGAAAAAATGTCCTGTATTCAGCATATTGGCCAAAGGTCTGTTTTAATATCTCTTTATTTGAGAAAGGATATTTTATTCTCACTTTAAATCACCTCTTTTCATACCACAGCCTTTTCACATCGTACTTGGGAATGTGCATTCCATACACAGTTATTGCGAGCAATTGTGTATTAAGTGTATCTTACTGAGGTCTTAGAACTGTGTTCAACATTATTTTGTGGCTTGTAGTTGTTGTCTAATAACTTTGAGGCAACATGTGCTGGTTTAGTCTTAAACGGAAAATTGTTAGCAGATGTAGGCATTAAAAGGAGAAAATTATTATTCTGTCATTAATCATTATCATTTCTCTCGCATGTTGTCCCAAACCAGTGTGACTCTCTTCTGTAGAGCACGCATAGATATTTTGGAAAATGAACACTTTTGGTGAACATTGACTTTCATGAACAAAATCTTGCTGAAACATTTCTCAGGGAGAGTAAATAATCCTGCAATGCAGACTTTTGTGTGATCAAATGCTTTCTAGAATGAGAAGGACTAGTCCTTTGACATGTCCACACGCTTCAAATGTCCTGTGTCTTTAGAAAGTAAATAAAGTGGCACTTATCCCACATTTTATAGGGTTGTTTAAGGGATAGTTCCACCCAAGATTACATTTGTCATTATTTACCTGTATGACATTTGAAAAAATAACTTTTCTTGTACGTAGAGACGAAAGAGAGTGAAGAACATAACGGTGATTAAAGCCGCACTTGGCTACTTTTGCTCTCGGGGTCCCCCTACAGTTTGGAAAAAATAATGTCCTCAACTACTGTCGTAAGCTCTGTAATCCTACAACAGGGGATGCCACTGCGCGTGCATTTGTTGACATGACAACCCTGATAGCCCTGAACTAGTGATGCGTGGCTCGTCTCATAACCCGCGGACCCCGTATGTCTATTTAATGGTCGCGGGTGTGCGGCGGGTTGTAAAAATATATACAGTGGTGCGGTGCGGGCCAAATTCATAAAAGTGGCGCCGAGGGTTGGTGCAGCGCTAACAGTTCCCCTGAACACTGCAAGAGGAGTTCGAGTTCTTCTGGCGTCGCGTGTGAAATGTCTTCATCCCAGGTAACGTTACAGTCAGTGGCATATGTTTCAGCATGTCATATGAATATAATTTCATGGGTTTTATTTTTTTCAAACGCCAAATAATCACGATGCTCACGTTTACAAGCCAGCGTCATTATAGTAGTCTATTGGTTACCGTTTTACAGAATCTATACGATACTTCAGTTCAATGTTTGAGTGGTAGCTCACCGTAATAAGCAGGACAGCATTGGTCGGGCACGCCTCCTTCAGCTCACGCCGAAGAGCAAACGCTGGTCACATGTTGATCCTCGTCCTGCCTTTAATCCCATCACTTTTTTGTTTCCTCTTATTGCTTTCCTCCAACAAAACCTTTTTTTTCTTATGTGTCTCTGCTGCTTCGGACATGACTATATTATCCGATGAACAAAGTTGGGCTTGCACGTCCGAATTTAAGGAAGTGTGGGTGTTGGTGGAAGTGACGTATATGCCGTAAAGCAGTCGAATTTTGTAGTTCTTTTTGTTCTCGGGTTACTACCCGAAACCCGAAGTTTAAAAGTACGATTAAAAATGATACAGACCCCATAAGGCTATGGCAGACGTGTCATTCAACCTATTGTAAGTCGATGTATCATCACAAGAGTCTTAAAAAATATATTATGAAGGCTGAAAAGTTACCTAGTGCTGATTTAAACAACATAATGTACTAAAAAAAAATCTAAAAAAAAATGTAATGTAATGTAAAAAAAAAAAATGTAATGTAATGTAAAAAAAAAAGTAATGTAATGTAAAAATTTTTTTTTTTTATTTTTATTTTTTATTTATTATTTATTTATTTATTTATTTATTTATTTATTTATTTATTTATTTATTTATTTATTTATTTATTTATTTATTTATTTATTATTATTTTTTAATTATGTTTTTATTTTATTTTTTGGGGGGGGGGACTATCACTTTACATTTCCCCTTGGATGCACTTTAGGTTAAGGCTATGTAGTTACATTGTACTTACTCAAATAAGTACTGAGTAATATTATTTAAAGACATTTGCTTGCTATTACCTTTTATTCTATTGCTTATTATTCACAATGCTTGATGTTTAAAAAAGCGTTCTAGAAGTGTGACAAATTAAAAATGGTAGATTTACATGGTAAGCACATTAAAGAAACTTTCCCCCCTCCCATTCATACCGACAGATGACACCTTTGTTCCACTGGGGTAGAAGAGCCATTCTTCTGGAAAGTACATGTTGATTTTTTTCCCCCAGTCTTTTCGGCACTTTTGATTTGCAAACCTCTCAGGGACTTTTCCTGTTCTCTCTATGTCTTCTCCAGGTCCCTATAGTTGATTAATCCTCCCTTTCTTTCTTCATTTTTTCCCCTTTTGTTTTACTCACTGCATGTCAAGTTTGAGAAAGTTTTTTTTTCTTCTTCTCCCCGATGGCAATCAGGGGGAAAATGTGCACCGCTGATTGACAGTGCTATGCTTGTCACTCACATCCCCAGTAAGGTGTCTGTGTATGTCTGAGTGCGTCTCTGTCTCTCTGAGTGTAGCTTTCTGTGACAGATTGAATCGGAGTGCAGGTGGGGGTTGCTCGCTGCCGTTGAATTTTGGGAAGACTTCTAGTTGGCATCTGGACACCAAGATATGCAGTTAGAGGTGCAGGGAGAGATAAGAGAAGCTAATTGTATCTAACCCTATCCTTATATAGAAATGCTGAATTGATGGAATTATTGAGACAGAACTGAAACCTGTTTTTAATGTTGTACTGGCTGACATGGCACTCCTCTTGGTTATACCAGAAACTATATACTGTTCACACATATTACTATGAATGGGGCAAAGTTCAATTTGTACTATGGCAGATTTAGTCCTGCCTTCAACATTAAAGAGCCATTACATTGGAAAAGTTATTCCCTTACTGTGGCTTTGGCTCCCCTAGAAACAATCATTGCCCTTACACAAACAAGATTGAGACTACACATACTCAGTTCGGGCTGGGTTTTAAATTAACCAATTTATCCAATTTACTAGCCAATTTAACTACCAATTTCTGCCTATTTGAGCATTTTGAGCATTTATAACAATTTGAGCATAAGAAATAACATTTATGGGACAGTAATGTCAGATTTTGGTGCTGATTTAAAATAGATGCAAGCCAGTATTGCCGTGGAGTCAAATTAATTTCCTGGAAAAGGACTTTGGTTGGATAGTATACCTAACAATTCTTTCATCATTTACTCACCCTCGTGTCATTCCAAAACTGCATTGAAATTGACAATAAAAGAAGACATGTTCAGAAACGCAGTGCAATTGAAGTCAATGGTCACCAAAAATGTTTGCTTACCAAACTTATCCCTTTAATTCCATGAATAATATGAATTTTTAATGTACTCATATTCATTCGTACATCTTCAAAGTTGATTATACATAAAATGTTGGTAACACTTAAGTTTAGGGTCCAATTGTCACCATTAACTAGTTGCTTATTAGCACACATATTGGCTGTTTATTAGTACTTACATATTAAGCAGATATTAACGTCTTATTCTACCTGACCATATTATACATCCCTTAATCCTACCCTACTTAAACTTAACAACTACCTTACTAAATATTAACAATCAGTAATTAGGAGTTTATTGTGGCAAAAGTCTTAGTTAATAGTGAGAATTGTACCCTAATCTAAAGCATGACCAAAATGTTTTCGATACGTCAATACATTATTTGGTGTACCTTTCAGTTTCGAAATTATGGAAATGTATCCATGCTAGTTTACACTTTTTCATTTTTTAATGATTGTCTTGTTGAATGTTGTTGCTGAAAGTATATTGATATTTTTCAGTGATTCATTCTGCTAAAGACATTCAGCTGGTCATGTGAGTCTTTATCTTTATTTATTTTTTTATTTATTTGTATTATTATTATTATTACACCAGTACACTAGCCTGACAAGCCAGACCCACATCAAGATGTTTGGTCTGGAAACTCACTATTGACAGGGCTCAATCCGAGGGGCGGATTGTCACGAATCAGGACGAGATTCAGTTGCAGACACAAAACTTAATTTATTAACAACAGTACTTGCACACAACTGGGCAGATCAGTAGAACAAAAGTTATCAAGGAGAACAGCAGGGGGCGCTGGCAGCTCGGTCCCGTGCGGTCTTCAGGAAGGCCGAAGAAGCAACCCGCGGCGTAGATCGGAGCGCCCGGGAGGGCGGGGCGAAGCGTCCGGCAGCGAGAGAGACAGCTGGTGGGCGAGGAGCGCGGGCCTGACGCGAGGCGGCCCAGAGCCGAGGGCGGCAAACAAAGCGGGCAGGAACAGCGCGCGAGCAGTCTGGGGCGGCAGGAGAGGAGAGAGAAAACTAAAAGCAACTCAAACAGGCACTGGAGCCTCAAAACGGGACACAGCACAAGCAGTTCCAAGACAGGACAGGAGAAAAGCTGGCCGAATCGCAAGGTAAACAAACACAGACAATCTGGCACAAGACAGCAGACACGAGAGGATTAAATAGGGGAAGTCAGATTGATCACAGGTGAGAGCGGTGCGTGATAGTGCTGATGGAATAACAAGGGGGTGGGGAAAGCACCACACTGACGGCAGCGCACATGGTGAACTGTCAACACAAAACAACGAGACATGACAACATGAGACAGATCAGGTCGCAGACATGACAGTACCCCCCCCCCCCCCCCCCCCCCAGGAGCGCCCCTAGGCGCCCCAGGGAGGGGCTCACCTCGTCGCCGACGGAAGTCCCTGACCAACGTCTGGTCCAAGATGTCCCGAGCCGGAACCCAGCTCCTCTCCTCCGGACCGTAGCCCTCCCAGTCCACAAGATACTGGAAGCCCCTGCCCCGGCGTCTGACATCCAACAGTCTCCTGACAGTGTAAAAAGGAGCGCCATCCACTAAGCGAGGGGGAGGGGGGGGCAGGGGAAGAAATAACAGGATTAAGATGGGACCTAAACACAGGCTTGACCCTGGATACATGGAAAACAGGGTGAACCCGACCAAGAGAAGGAGGAAGCTTGAGCCTAATCGCCACCGGATTCAGAACCTTGGTGATGCGGTATGGCCCAATGAACCTGGGAGCCAATTTGCGAGAGGCAACCCTGAGAGGCAGGTCCTTGGTAGATAGCCATACTCTTTGACCACACACATAACGAGGTGAGGGAATCCGATGACGATCGGCTGCTGCCTTGGTCCGTCTGGAAGTCCGGGCCAGGACCCCCTCAGCCCTCTTCCATGTGCGGCGGCAACGCTGGATGAAGGCCAAGGCGGACGGGACCGCAGCATCGGGTTCCTGTGAGGGAAACAAAGGAGGTTGGTAACCAATAGAACACAGAAATGGGGACATACCTGTCGAGGCTACAGGCAGGGAGTTGTGGGCATATTCCACCCACGACAACTGTTGGCTCCAGGAACTAGGATTCTGGGAGGTCAGGCAGCGGAGAGCTCTCTCGAGATCCTGATTAGCTCGCTCACACTGCCCGTTGGTCTGGGGGTGAAAGCCTGAGGACAGACTCGTAGAGGCCCCGATCTGTCGACAGAATTCCTTCCAAAACCGAGAAACAAACTGTGGCCCCCTATCAGAAACCACATCAACCGGAAGGCCATGAATCCGGAACACGTGGTCTATCACAGTCTGAGCAGTTTCCTTGGCAGAGGGGAGTTTGGGCATGGGGATGAAGTGGGCCGCTTTGGAAAAACGATCCACTACCGTCAAGATGACGGTGTTGCCTCTCGAGGGTGGCAGCCCAGTGACGAAGTCAAGGGCCAGGTGTGACCAGGGACGAGAGGGAATGGGCAAGGGTTGGAGCAGACCAACGGACGGGCGGTTAGAATTCTTGTTCTGAGCACAAGTCGAGCAAGCCAACACAAACTGCCTGACATCCGGGGCCATGGACGGCCACCAAAACCGCTGGCGGATGGCAGCCAGTGATCTCCGAATTCCTGGGTGACAGACTAACCTGGATTCGTGGCCCCACCGGAGGACTTCAGGGCGCAACGCAACCGGCACAAAAAGCCGACCCTCCGGACACTCCTCCGGCACTTCTACCCCTCTACCGGCCTCCCCCACTCGCCTCTCGATGTCCCAGCAGAGAGACCCGACCACCACCCCCTTGGAAAGGATGGCCTCGGCCGGCGCCCCCTCCCCAGGAACCTCGAACAGACGAGAGAGGGCATCAGGCTTGACATTCTTGGAGCCCGGCCGGTACGAGAGGGTAAAGTTGAAACGGCCAAAGAAGAGTGCCCATCGAGCCTGTCGTGAACTCACCCTCCTGGCCGAACGGACGTACTCAAGGTTCTTGTGGTCCGTCCAGACCAGGAAGGGCTGCGCCGACCCCTCCAGCCAGTGACGCCACTCACCCAAGGCCAACCTGACTGCCAACAGTTCCCTGTTTCCAATGTCATAGTTACATTCAGCCGGGCTCAGCCGATGGGAGAAGAAGGCACAGGGATGCACCTTCCCATCCTTGGGGCACCGCTGAGACAGGACCGCGCCTACCCCAACATCGGAGGCATCCACCTCGACAATGAATTGTCGATCAGGATCTGGAATAGAGAGAACAGGAGCAGAGATGAAACGGGACTTAAGGACATCAAAGGACTCCTGAGCCTGACTATTCCATCTGAACGGTACCTTGGTGGAGGTGAGAGCCGTTAAGGGTGCAGCTACCTGACTGAAGTTCCTGATGAAGCGCCTATAAAAATTGGCGAACCCCAGGAACCGCTGCAGCGCCTTGCGGGTGTTGGGGACTGGCCACTCGGCTACGGCCCTTACCTTGGCGGGATCAGCCCTGATCCCATCCGCTGAGATGACATACCCCAGGAATGTAACTGACTCGGAGTGGAACTCGCACTTCTCCGCCTTTACAAAGAGCTGGTTCTCTAACAGCCGTTGAAGGACCTTGCGAACGTGCTGAGTGTGTACCTGTAGAGAAGGGGAAAAGATGAGGATGTCATCCAGATACACAAAGACAAACTTATTTACCATGTCCCTCAGCACATCATTGACCAAGGCCTGGAAGACAGCTGGAGCATTAGTCAGACCAAAAGGTAGGACTAAATATTCAAAGTGTCCCGTAGGGGTATTAAACGCTGTCTTCCACTCATCCCCCTCACGAATCCGTACCAGATGGTATGCGTTGCGGAGGTCTAACTTGGTGAAGACCCGAGCTCCCTGCAATAACTCAAAAGCAGACGACATGAGCGGTAGGGGGTACCTGTTCTTGACAGTAATGTCGTTTAACCCTCGGTAGTCAATGCAGGGCCGCAAAGAACCATCTTTCTTCTCAACGAAGAAGAACCCTGCCCCGGCGGGCGAGGAAGAGGGGCGGATGAGGCCGGCACTAAGAGATTCTTGAATATACCTGTCCATGGCCTCTCGTTCAGGACCAGAAAGGGAATATAACCGACCCTTGGGCGGAGAAGTGCCTGGGAGGAGATCAATAGCACAATCATACGGCCGGTGGGGCGGTAGGGACATGGCTCGGGACCTGCTGAAGACCCGATGAAGATCACGGTACCCCGCCGGGACTCCGGTCAGATCTGCTGCCTCCACCTGAGAAACAGGACACACAGAACCAGGACAAGAAGCAGGACCCAGACAAGACGCTAGACAAAACTGACTCCAGGCTAACACAGAATTCCCAGGCCAATCCACGTGAGGGTTGTGCTGCACCAGCCACGGATGCCCCAGAATGATAGGAGCACCCGGTGAATTCAGTAGGTACAGCTCAATACCCTCACGGTGATTGCCTGAGACAATAAGACTTACACGGGGAGTGATGTGGGTAATGGTGGAGATAAGCTGGCCCGCCAACGACCACACCGGAATGGGCAAGGAGAGGGGGATAGCTGGAATGCCCCACTGCTTAGCAACCGTGCTGTCCAGGAAATTGCCCTCAGCCCCAGAGTCCACGAGGGCCTGGCAGGAGCTGGAGAAGCCTTCATGCTGGATGGAGACGGGTAACAGCGTGCGAGAACCAGGGGTATTAACACAAGGAGATGCGCCCACCAGGAGTCCCCGATTCACTGGTGGGCTTTGGCTTTTAAAGGGCACTTTAGAGCAAAATGCCCAGGCTTCCCACAGTAAAGGCATAAACCTCTAGCCAGACGATCCTGCTTCTCCTGAGGTGCTAGACGGAGACGGCCCAATTGCATGGGTTCAGGGTCTGCGGGGAGAGGTGAAGACTGGACAGGGGTGACTTGAGAAAAGGAGCCCTCCCCCAACCTCCAGAATGGGTTACCAGACCGACGTTGGCGGCGACGAAGGAGTCGAGACTCAATACGAAGGGCCAGGTCGACCATAGAGTCCATGTCACTGGGCAGCTCGTGGGTGGCGATCTCGTCCTGGATGCTGTCATCCAGTCCGTCAAGAAACCTGGCGCGCAGGGCACCCTTATTCCAGTCGCAGGAGGCCGCCAAGGTTTGGAACTGGATGGCGTAGTCAGTGACGGAACGACCCTCCTGCGAGAGCCGGACCAGCTTGGAAGCTGCCTCATCACCCCTTGCTGATCGATCGAACAATTTGATCATTTCTTCACGGAAGTCTTTAAAACAACGGCAAAAGGGTGCTTGAGCATCCCAGACGGCTGTACCCCACTCACGAGCCTTACTGGTGAGCAAAGTTAAGACATACGCCACCCGGGAGTCTTCAGTGGCGTAGCGGCGGGGCTGCAGTGCGAACACTAGGGAGCATTGGGACAAAAAAGCCCGACAAGAGTTAGGATCCCCGTCGTAAGGTGGTGGGCTGTTGGCATGGGGTTCGGGCTCATGGTGAGAAGCGGGTTGCACAGGGAGGTTGGGCGGTTGAGCCCCCGCGACTCCCTGCTGGAGCTCTAGAACACGTGCACTGAGATCGCCCACCTGAGCAGTCAGAACCTCTACCTCCCGTGAAGTGGTGGTAAGCTGGGTAACTTGCTGGCCTAACAGGACACCTTGCTGGATGAGCGCTGCGCGAACCGGGTTGGTGTCTGCTGAATCCATTGTGGCCAGATTGTCCTGTCACGAATCAGGACGAGATTCAGTTGCAGACACAAAACTTAATTTATTAACAACAGTACTTGCACACAACTGGGCAGATCAGTAGAACAAAAGTTATCAAGGAGAACAGCAGGGGGCGCTGGCAGCTCGGTCCCGTGCGGTCTTCAGGAAGGCCGAAGAAGCAACCCGCGGCGTAGATCGGAGCGCCCGGGAGGGCGGGGCGAAGCGTCCGGCAGCGAGAGAGACAGCTGGTGGGCGAGGAGCGCGGGCCTGACGCGAGGCGGCCCAGAGCCGAGGGCGGCAAACAAAGCGGGCAGGAACAGCGCGCGAGCAGTCTGGGGCGGCAGGAGAGGAGAGAGAAAACTAAAAGCAACTCAAACAGGCACTGGAGCCTCAAAACGGGACACAACACAAGCAGTTCCAAGACAGGACAGGAGAAAAGCTGGCCGAATCGCAAGGTAAACAAACACAGACAATCTGGCACAAGACAGCAGACACGAGAGGATTAAATAGGGGAAGTCAGATTGATCACAGGTGAGAGCGGTGCGTGATAGTGCTGATGGAATAACAAGGGGGTGGGGAAAGCACCACACTGACGGCAGCGCACATGGTGAACTGTCAACACAAAACAACGAGACATGACAACATGAGACAGATCAGGTCGCAGACATGACAGCGGATAAACGGTTGTCTTTCAAACTCTCTCTGCACGCGATAGGATAGCGCTACCACCAACCAGAGCAACGAAGGTGAAGCGGAGCTTGTTGATAGATTAAACATTCACCGTATCCGGTCGGCTAAACTCCAAACACATCTTACCTTTTTAAGAATGACTTCAGAGCTGTTCTTTGTTCTTTTCTCAGAGAAAAGCTTAACTCCAAGTCTTCCAGAATCGCAGTCAAAGCTGATTCGAAAGACCGCTGCCGTTCGCCAGTTTCTGTGTTTACTAGCGGCACGCAAACGCAACTCGTCCGTCGTCATTATGGCCCCGCCCACCGACTCTAACCCGATGTGATTGGCCCGTCCAGAGTGAGGGGAATACAGCTCAGAAGGGTATTGAGAGTTCCTAGACGACACTTGCGGGCAGATTAAATTTGCTGCTGTTAGGGTGCGTCTAGATTTCTAGGCTACCAGTACACCACTTTTATAAAAATATTTAAAGACAACATAAAAAAAAAGTGATTTAATGATTATGATGCAAAGATATACACCCACACAAACATATGGATTATTACAAGTATATTATGTCTAGACTGTAGTTGCAATAATCTTTTTCTTTTCTTTTCTTTTCTCTTCTACTTTTCATAGTATGTTACAACAGCCATTGTTCTTATTCGTAACCTTGGAATAAAGTGCTTGTTTTTTTTTTTTTTTTTTTTTTTTTTTTTGTAATTTGGAAGAACTGAAACAATGATCAGAGGTGCTTGAACATCAAAAGCTCATGTGGTCCATCCAATGGATCAAGTATTGGTTACCAATATAAGAGTGCTGAAAACATACAAATGGCGCAATTCAACAATGTTTACTCAAGCACTTGGGTCAAGTTCTCTTTTTTTTCTTCTTATTCATCCAGTTAACTTCTAGCAAATATGATGTTTTTCTTGTAACTTTATACCTTCATTACGTCCCAGCGCTTCATGAGAACCGATAATAGTCTTCAATTTGCAGCCAGCAAGTGTGTATTGATTCTCCTCACACTGCCTTGTTGCTGTGTTATTGAGCAAATCAAAGCTGTAATTTAAGTGTTACCTCTGGAAAACATGGATTGCATTTGAAGAGCATTTGTATCAGAGTGGAATAAATTACAGTAAATTGCCTGGCCTGGAAATCAGCTGAATTGCCAGGTTGAATTGTAAAATAATGCACGATTCAAAACCTGTAAAGGTAGCATACAATTAAATGAGCTCTTATTTACCTGTTCGTGTGAAGAGCGATATCAGTAGTGCTGAGCTGATCTGCAATCACTACACATGGGTCCACACCCTTTAATTGAGGACGATAAATTATGTTTAGAAAAAAGAGAAAAAAAGAACACAGTAGAAACTTGCAATAAACACTTTCATTTTCAAATGCTTTTGAGAGCACTTTAAATAAAATTATTATTTTGGTGCAGAGATAATGTAATATTGAAAGTTTTAATGCTTTTAGAGAGATCAAATGCAGCCACGATTGCAGCCAAGGAAAAGGCGAAATAGAATAGAAGTGTTGCCCCAGGCTTTGTCAAAGGACTCAATGTCTTGTCTTGCCTAAGAGCCCTCCCACATGCACCTCAGGGAGCATATTACTGTTTGAATCAGTCTGTGGAACATCTTAGCTGCTCAGTGGACGTTCTGATTCAATGCCTGTTCTCACATGTTCTCAAACCAGAACATGTTCACCCCTCTCTGTGCTCCTGTTGGGATCACTGCAGGAGGGTTGCATTCGAAGATTCTTCTTTACATGGGCGTACTTGTCAAAAAGGTCACTGTATGTGTGCTTGTTGTTTTTCTTTCTTTTTCACTTCAGTGGCAGCCTGTGAGAGAATTTTAAAGAAAGGCTTATATATGTAAATACAAAATAAAAAATAAAATAAAAAAATTGCAGCAGGTTTTTATATATTTACTGATAATTATGCTCCTTATTTTCAAGATAATATCCCACTGCTATCTTGAAGTTTCTCTTCAGCAGGTTTGATGATGCACTGATGTGATCCTGAAAGATGATTTTCCTAAATGGTTCCCTCTGATATTGATTGGTAATTGGCCTATATGCAGAATCCATGCAGAGGTAAATCTAGCCTCTCCAGAAAAGTATTTTCTCTAATGCAGTTTGGACCATCTAATAGTATTGTGTAAATTTAATATCCATTTATATATCTAAAATGTAATTTCATATCTATAATTTTTTTTTTAACATATTGTACACTTATGTAAATGTAATATATATAAGCCTCTTAAAGCCACTTCGGTCAAAAATTAGAAAACGATACTGAGTGAATGCTCTCTGCATATAATATACGTTCATACAATACATTCACTTCAAACTCACTAAATCCCAGCCTCAGCCCATTCAGAAGTATCGGCACCTAGGTGCTGGGCTTGGGCTTGGGCTTGGGCTTGGGCTTGGGCTTGGGCTTGGGCTTTACTATAGAACTTAACTATAACTCACCAACAAAGGAGGTTACAAGACAAGGACACATGGCAAACTCGAGGGCTAAAATACAATGGGACTAATGACACCTGTGAAGGGATTAAACAAGGGACACCTGTGAACTGATTAAACAATGAACCAATGACATGGCAAACACATGAGGGAATGGAAATCATACAACAACACCAGGAAGTGCACTGAAACAAAGCAAACAAAGCAACATGACAGTGAAAAAGGCAACTCAGAAATGTGAAGGTGAACTTGGTCAAAAACATGAACATGAAACACAACCAAAACACATTGGGACCCTCTATGGGCTGCCCCAGATGCCCAAACAAAACCAAAACACCATCAGGCTTGGGGGCGTATTGGTGGAGGGATGGTGGGCCAGACCTGTGCAGACCTGTGCAGACCAGCTTGAGAGCGCGAGCAGACCTGGGCCGTGGAGCGGACCTATTCACGTTCGCAAATTAGCATCTTCAATATAATAACATGATGTTGAGAACGTTTGGTGTGAATAATATTAAGCCCTTTGGAGCAGTATTTAAAAATTCAGAGCTTGATAATAAAAAAAAAAAAAAAAAATCAATATTCAAACAAAATGGAATTCCTGTTGGCCAGAGCTAATGACTGTAAATAAGACTGTGTTCTTTCTATGTGTGTACAGAGTTTGGAAACTGTAGTTAAAACTAACCCCACAATTGGTCAAAAGGTAAATGGCATTACTGAACCCCTCCTACACGCCAATCTCTAAGGCTATGCTCATGTAAACTCGCCTACAACTCTGGTTTTTGTGTCAAGTTTCATTAATTTTAAGCATACATTGAGTCTCAAAAACACCCCAAAAATATTAATGTTTGATGCATTGGCATGACAAAAGTATTCACTATATCAATAATCCTTCCAAAGGTATACATCTGTGGCATCTTGACATTATACTGACAAAGATTTAAGCTATTTGGCCAAAAATAAGAAGGCAATTTCAAAGTATTTTGAACACCCAACCACACCCTAACTAGCCTGATGTGGTCATACTCAATTCTGGTCAGAATATGAGTCTGATACTGCTCCATTGGGCTGTGATTATGGGGCGTGTTTCAATCGAACCAGGAAAGACCTCAATTGAATAGACCAATAACCAATCAGAGCAATGAAGCGACGCATTACGTTAGTTGTCAAATGTGAACAGAGCTCAACTGCACTGTGTCGCCAAGTCCGTGTTTTTTTCCATGCGGGTTGTTTTCCATGTCTGCGGGTTGACACAGTTACTTACCAACATGATCATCATTTCAGAGAGAAATATTGAAGGTGAATGCATATACAAACAAGCTCTCCATTTAGGATTTGAACAAATATAATCCAAGCACCTTTGATGACGTGCATGGTTTCGTTACTGTTTATCATCTGACCATCATCGTCTAAAGCCTGCCCTGATGATTTCATTGGTTCGAACAGTTTCTGTTTGGGCATAATCACTCCTCTATGGATCGAGTCCAGACCGAACCGCCCGTCCTCAAATGTTGTGGGCGGGGCTGAGTTCGACTGGTATCCAGGCTACACCCTAACCCTATCCTGCACAATTCTATCCCTCCACCCCATTAGACATCCAGAAAGGTGGAGCTGGACGTCATTTGACTTCCACTTGGTTATTTTGAACACATCCAGTGATCAATATATATATATATATATATATATATATATATATATATATATATATATATATATATATATATATATATATATATATATATATATATATATATATATTCTGAAGGATCACATGGCACTGAAAACGGATCTAATGGCTGCCAATATTCAGCTTATCCATTACACGAAAATAGTAATAATAATAATAATAATAATAATAATAATAATAATAATAATAATAATAATAATAATAATAATAATTATTATTATTATTATTATTGTTATTGTTGTTATTATTATTATTATTATTATTATTATTATTATTATTATTATTATTATTATTATTTATTATTATTTTAAATCCAACATCCCACTTTATTTTTTAAAGCTTGTCTCCTTCCTTCTTTTCTTTATATTTTTTTCTGTTTGGTCCAGCCGGTGCAACCCTTATTTGTTTGTACAATTCACACTATCCAGACTGTGATCTTGACAAAGAGGAGCCCCTCCCCTCCCTCACACTGAACCACTGGAGCTTATAGTGTACAACCTGGCCTGTTGCAGGAGGTAAAGTAGGTTAAGATCTACAACTCACCTCACATGGGGAAACCCTCTCCCTTAGGAACGAAATATGAAATACCTTTATGATATTTGTATTCTCAGCACAATCCATTCATCTCAGTGCATTGGTAGCTATCAGTATTTTTGAAATTTAGTATCAGGATTTTGTTATTTCAGCAGTTTAAGAATATACCCACAATAGCATTAACTTAGATAAACGTAGATGTAAAATGTAATTGCTTTTGAAGGGATTTCTCCAGTAATGCATCTCAGAGGACCGTTCGCAGTTTTACCAGTGGCACTGGCGCGCTCTGAGATAATATAAAATGAATGGCAATTAATAGGGATGTGCACTTCAGAGCAGAGGCCCATGACTGCACATGCCTGCATACTCTCTTAGGGACATTTAGCGTTCAGTGCTAGGAAACACACTGCAGCGAGCTCTTAATGTAGTCTTGAGCTTTTCATGTCTTATGTGCTGCGGTTTTTCAATCAGGGAGAATAAGGAGGGGGATGTAGAAGTAGATTACCACTGACAACTGTGACTGCAGAAAGAGAGAGAGGTAGAGAGAGAGCAAATCATTCTTTCGTCTGACCGGCATTTAGAATAACTGATGTGATGTGGGGATTTGAAAATAAAAGAAAGAAAATGTGACAGCATTCTTTACAGAGATAGGAATGGATTGAAATAGTAGAGGGAAAAAGACAGGAGAGACGGAGGGGGAAAAATACAAAATACCTCTGCGCAACAAAGCCGGTTTGTCACTTAGTCACACTCGCTGCCCGTAAGGTAGTGCTGAAAGAGATCTGGCCAGCCAAATCTTCTGAGTACACAAACAATTGAAAATATTTTGCGCACCATCCTTGTATTCTAAAGGCGAAAGCAGACGCATGTGAATCTCATTGGTGCTATGATATATTACAGCTATTTTAAATGTGTCTTCCATCAAAACCCTTGCTACCGTATATTTGATGATGATTACACTTTCAGTATGAATGTGGGTGTGTTGTAAAAGATAATGTCACATTTCAGTGTTAAATCTGAGCACTGTAAGCCGTGAACATGAAGCAGTCAGCAGGGTTCTATGTTAGGTCTCCTGCATTTGCTATACAGAACATTGCTTACATCAACATGGTTATTTCACAGACGATGAGTCCTCTCATATCAGTTCACTGCATCCTTTCTCCGTTTCCAAAGGAAAAATCATAATAGTTTTGTCACACTACCACCATTTCACCCCTAGTCTCTTGTTGTACAATCTGGATTTTGCTTTGTCTTTGATATAACCTGAAAGAGACAGCCCAGAGAAGCGTAACATTTCTCCTTTTTGTCTTCTTATGGTTGTTTTCCTTGGAGAGGAACCATCCAACAGATTTTTACTAAACTCTGACAAGTGCTCACCAATACGTGCTTTGAAAAATGGTTCAGACAATGATTTTGGTGTATAGTTAAAAGTGTTGTGTTCCTGTAGCTTAAACAGCAAGGCGCTAACATCAACAAGGTCAAGGTTTCGATTCCCAGGAAATGCAATGATGAACTAATGAAATGTATAGCCTACCATGAATACTATGTACAGTAACTTTAGATAAACAATCTGTCAGTTAAATATAATATGGCTTAATTGTCATTTTAGAACATATTATATTATTATATGTTATTTGAAGAACAAATTCATAATTTAAAATGGTGATTCAATGTGATCAGGACACTTTGAGATGACTTGGGAAAAGTGTCCCAATCATCCTGAATATGTTTGTATGTATGTACTGTATGGGAAACAAAATGATGATGCTCTTTGACCATAAAACCAGCTGATAATAAATTGCTAGATTTGCTATTTTGGTCAATCAACAACATTTAGAAGTTTGAAAATAGAGTTGCTAAATTTAAAAAAGTTAGGGTTCAGGAGTCTTTTCAATTCCATGGTCATTTTGTATCTAAATAAATTAATGTTCTGTCTTTTACAAACTTTAAAAAATAGCATTTTTTATATGATATAAATGTATTAAATATTGCTGAATATATACTGTTCAAAGGTTTGCGGCCAATATGATTTCCTACAAAATAAAATAGATATATATATTTTTTTTATTTAGCAAGGTTACTGTATATTAAATTGATCAAAAGTGTTAATAAAATATTTACCAATTATTAGCTTTTTAAATATTCAATTAAATGCTGTTCTTTAGAAGTTTAGACGTTCTTCTATCCGTAACTGTTAGGTCAGGTTTAGTGTTAGGTTTCAGGTAAGTTTAAAATTAGTTGCAATGTTTTATTGTCAGTAGTGTTATGTTTAGTCTCATTGTGTTTTAATTTGGTTTTCTCTGTTCCGGTTTGCCTGAGTTCACATTTATTATTTCTGTTAGGGGGTGAGATATATTATAGCCTGACATGGTCATACTCAATTCTAGTCAGAATATGAGTCTGATACTGCTCCATTGGGCAACATCGCAGTCCTCTGTTCTTCTTTTAAAATGAATTCGCTGTCGATATCTTCTATAACAGACGTGATGCCGGTAATCTACACAGTTCTTCAACAACAGCCATCATAGTTGTAAACTAATTCAACCCAAGCGCACTTTGATTACGTTTCTGGTGATAATCTGTCAATCATTGCCCTGACAGTGTCATTGGTCTGCACAGTTTCTGTTCGGGCATAATAACTCGATTCCAGACTGAACTTCCCGAACTAAAAATGTTGTGGGCGGGGCCAAGTTCAGGTGGCATTCAGGCTAGATATATTAGACAGCAAGTGAACATTTTGTCCTCTCATTTGATTAGTTATAAGCAGGAAAAATGGGCAAACGTAAAGATTCTGACATAAATTGTGATGCTAACCCCTGGGTCAGAGCATCTGCAAAACTGCATCTCTTGTGGGGTGTTCCCGGTCTGCAGTGGTCCGTAACTATCAAACGTGGTCCAAGGAAGGAACAGTGGTGAGCCGGCGACAGGGTCATGGGTGAGCAAAGCTCAGTGATGGATGTTGAGAGCGAATGTTACTCCCCTCGAGGTTTAATAAAGGCTCAAGTCGTTCCTGGGTTTTAACGGGCATTTATTCGTTGACAAATCTTCAAACATGTCTTTACATGCTCTCGTATTGCCACATTTCCGCATTGCCGTCAGAACTGGTATAAATAAACAAAAAACACAGAAACGTAAATTAACCTTAAATTCTTGACATACTTACAGACAATACTAAACAAAATCATATATAAAACTAAGAATAAAATATACATTTATGCAATGTAAAGTAATGCAATCAGCTTGTTACAAACACAGTCACAAAACACAAATAAATGACAAGTATAGAGAAGTTATACTTGTCTAAAATGACACTCGAGTGGGTAAACTTAAAGTGTGCTTCATCTTCACGCTTTACTGACAAACTTGTATATAACTTTATAATCTTCTGATGACTTTCAGACAGCAGGCTCACAAACTGCAGCATATATCTCTCTTATCATAGCGAGTGCACCCATACAGCGTCCACATAGCAACACATTATAATTTCCATACGGAACAAAAAAACAAGTTCCCCCTCTTTTCTCACAGAGTTTTTAAACAGAACGAAATACAGACGAAATGATTATGTATTGGCCATGAGACATTATTTTTTTCAGACATATGATTTTTAACCTCATATATATTTATTTATATTTTAACTGTGAACCATGTTGAACTGAAATGTATGAGTTACATTTGACAGCAGCTACAGCGAAGGTTAACCCATATCCTAACCATGTCCTATCAAACAGATGAGCTACTGTCGCTCAAATTGCTTAAGAAGTTAATGCTGGTTCTGATTGAAAGGTGTCAGAATAAACAGTGCAATGCAGTTTGTTGCTTATGGGGCTGCATAGACAGAGACCAGCCAGAGAGTCCCTGTGAGCATCAGAATCATGATGGTCTATTCTGATGAATCACAATTTATTTGGCCGGGTGCATGTGCGTCACTTACCTGGGGAACACATGGCACCAGGGGGCACTATGGGAAGAGGGGAAGCCAGGTGGAGGCAGTGTGATGCTTTTAGCAATATTCTGCTAGGAAACCTTGGGTCCTGCCATCCATGTGGATGTTACTTTGACACATACCACATACCTAAGCATTGTTGCAGACCATGTACACTCTTTCATTGAAACTGTATTCCCTGGTGGCTGTGGCCTCTTCAGCAGGATAACGTGCCTTGCCACAAAGCAAAAATAGTTCAGGAATTTTTTGAGGAGCACAACAAGAAGTTCAAGGTGTTGACTTGGCCTCCAAAATCCCCAGATCTCAATACAATCAAGCATTTGTGGGATTTGCTGAATAAACATGTATGATCATTGGAGGCCCCACCTTACGACTTACAAGATGTAAAGGATCTGATGTTAAAATCTTGGTGTCAGACTATCTTGGTGGAGATAACAGCACACCTTCAGGGGTCTCTTGGAGTTCATGCCACGATGGGTCAAGGCTGTTTTGGCATCAAAAGGGTGACCAACACAATAGTAGGATCGGTGTAAGTATTGAGTATTAATACATGTACTGAGTAATATTAATACATGCACAATACTTACCACAGGGATATGTTTTTGGTTAGAGTTAGTTACTTGTAAGTATGTATGATTTATTGTTATTACTAAAATGCATAGGCCCTAAGTGACTGCATTACCTTTTATAAAGATGGTTCACTCCTATACCTATGAATGGGAAGGGCAACGTGGTGGAATAGGCTGATTGGTAAATTTGTAACGTCACTGCAGCTGCCATTAGATACTTAGTGAATGCTCATTGGCCCGTCTAACCTGAACAAGAAGCTTTTTCAATGCAATTTGACGGGACAATTTTTCAACCCCATTTATAGGACAGGTCATTGATTTATACCAAAAAAAAAAAAAAAACATTTAAAATTTATTTTATTACAATTACTGAAGGATATTGTGACATTCAAGACTAACTAACTAACTAACTAACTAACTATAAAATTAGTTAATAAAATAGGTAAATGTTATTTTATGTTGTAATAATATTTAAATATATTATAGTTTTACTGTATTTTGATCAAATAATTAAAGAGACTTCTTTAATAAAAATAATGATTAAAAAAAAAAAATCTTACCATAGTGCATATAAGAATACTTAATGGGACCACAGCTCAACTTCAAGATGACCCCCTGACAAACGGCTGCTCCATTTCCATAAACATCTACCCTGAAATGAATAATGTAAATACGCTGTTCGAATATCGCTGAATTGATTATGTAGTATGACAGAGCTGCTTGAGTTGATAAAATATAAGGCTGCCTTTCCAGGACCTATTCTGTGTTTACAGGTGTAGAATTTTTGTGAACCAAGAATACCATTAATAATGGATAGGGAAATATTCAACACTTTTAGCGCTCGCTGCACTTAACCAGGAATTTCTATTGATCTGAAAACCTTGACAGAAAAATCAAGGACTCGAAAAGGCATTCAATCAATGAGTAAATGCATAACAGACACAGAGTATGTGTGTATCCAAGTTTTGCCATTTAAAATGGACAAAGTGTTTCTTTTTCTTTTTTTTTCCCCTCAAGAATGTGTGGGTAAATTCTTGTAATCTAGTAATCTCCATTCTTTTCCTCAGGTCAGGGGCTGTTGCGAGGAATGTGAAACATTGTGGTTTTCTCGACTATAATAATGTGTGTCTTTCCCGCTCTCAGTTTTTTATAGGATTTTAAATACCTCAATCAAACCTTGCTCAAAGATGCCTTTGTAGCATATTGCTATATTATGTTGCAGTGTCTGCTTTAAACTACAGATGGCTGTTATTTATCAATTAAAGTTTAAAGCATACATTAATGTAACAATAGAAGAGGAGTGAACAAATAAATACAAATAAAATAAAGAAAAAAAAGCTGTTAGTCCAACCCTATCACATGTAAATGCGTATAAATAGTATGAGTGTGCAATGTCATGGAATGTACAGCAAAACTCATTTTGGTGTGCATACATGCTGTTATTCGCGTGCATATGATACGCACTTCATGGCATGTATATGACCTGCTCTTGGGTAGGATTAGGGTGGTGGGGTGGGGGGATCGTCCGTATAATACACTATTAAAGTGCATATCATATGCACGCAAAAATTAAATTGTAGCATATGCACGCCAAAATGAGTTTTGCTGTATACATTCCACGACATTGCACACTCGTACTATTTATACACATTTTTGAGAGATCTGGCTGGTTAGTCATCACCACACAACAATCTGCAGTCAAACCTTTACATTCTTCGAAGGTCACCGGTTAGCATTTGGATTAACTAGCCAAACAGAAACACAACACAGAAAGATACATAACTAGTTTGAATTGTCAATCTGCAAAACATTTGAGGAAAACTTCAGTGATAATGCTCCTCATAAATAAATTAAAAAAAAAAAAAAAAAAAAAAAAACTGGTCGGTAAGCTTCCACAAGAGAGAATAAAGTGTTTCTTGACACCATTTCGTCCCCAAGCAGATAAATCATCACATCAGGGGTTCAGCAGATTGATTTGCCAAGTACATTGTTCAAAGGTATGTGGCAACGCAAACGCATTTGATGTCCTCACGTCCGCGTGATCTATGAAAACACAGGCAAGCATTTGTCACGTGTGCAGATTCAGCTCTTTGTTATGCTTGAGATATACTTTACAGGTCCGCCACTAATAAGTTTACTTTCACACATGAAGAATGACCAAACAATTTCCCATAGCCAAACCGATTATTCATCAGTGATATCTCCAAGTTAGGGAATCAGAGGCTTATTGAATTAGGCCAATGATGACTTTTGAGACATCTCTGTATGATCTGGGCCAGCAAACCTGATATGACTCTGGAGAAGATGAAGTGAAAGTGGCACGATCTTGATTTTAATATAATCTGCAAGGGTAACGCCAAGGTGCAGAATCAAACTGAATATATAAATGGATTTCAAACAACCCCCTAGAATACCCAAATAAATCTTTTTTCTCTCTATTCTGCTTTCTTTCCACCTGACATACATTTATCATATGCATACCCAGAGATCAGGATATTAACTCTTTCCCCACAATTTACTTTTTTTTTTTTTTTTTTTTTTTGTCATTTATGAGACAACTGACATAATCGCTGGGATCACTGACCACATTTTTCTAGCCTTCCTTGTTTTCACTGTTGTACAGTAGGTGACGCAATTACTACAGTGTCCCAGTAGTGCACAGCACATCCACTCGCGTAGCTACGAGTGGGCCTGGGTGGGCCTGTGCCCACCCAGATTGACAGCTTGCCCACCCTGTCAGATCCAGGGAAATATATATTTTTTAAATAACACTATTTTCTAACGTGTAACAATATTTGTGAGCAAGTGGTTTCCTTAAATGTACATAAGCCACATTTGGCAATGCAATGGCAGGTTGTTATACAGGACTCATTGTGATTTATTTTCATGATATAGTTATAAGGACTATATATCTAATGTTATCTCCTACTTTGTTTGTTTTTGTTTTCAATTTTTTTCACATTGCAGCTGATCACCGGAGCTTAGTGCCGTATTTCATTTCTGCGACGCTGTAGTAGCACCTGACTTTAGCGGAATTGAAAAAAATTCTGTGCGCCACGTTCAAATATCTCAAACACAGCTCCTACGGGAGCTTGAGAAGGGATCAACATGTAGAATAGACTATATTAAAAGTCAATAGACAATAAAAGGTCCAACAGGGACCCTGAGAACAGGGAACAAGACGCTGCGTCAGTTGACGCTACGGGGAACGCCTTCAGAATGACAGGTGTCTGAACTACTATCGAATCACTGCAATCTTATTACTGGGGATAGCCTATGATGTCATCAAGGTGCGACCAGCGTCTCGTTCCCATTTCTCAGTTCTCAGTTCCCTCTGTCAGTTGACGCTATGGGGAACAATATATCCACGTCGCCATATTGAGGCACGTGGATATATTGCCTCAATATATGTGCATGCCTACTGGCAGTGACAAATGTCAGGACAAGCAAATTCAAATGAAATGCCTAAACCACTCCCCCTCTGGTCCTACTAGGCTGTCATTGACAGCATTCCCTACAGTCATAGCCCAAGCTATACGGCTAAGAGAGGACCTTATCGATTCACCTGAGGTCTCTTACCCTTGGCTGCTCAAAGGCCTGGGACCAAATACTTCAACAGAAGGGGTCCCTTTAAGGGAATGTGCCTAGGGGGCCCGAGGGCACCCCAGCCAGCCACTATTCGGGAACATCTTCACTGAATGCCACCAGGAAGGCCTGACCTGGAATCACTTATGTGGGACACCTCGTCTTGTCCAAGCCTGTCTGTTTGAAAACAGAGCCTCCAGACATTTTCCTACTCATGAAGCATCCAGACTGAGAGACTACAAACCGGATCTTGGAGACGGGTATTGTGGAGAGCAGTACTCAGCATATTGCTTTCTAACAATTGCCAGTTGAGGGGAGTTTTGTCTGCTCGATCTTAGGATCTAATGAACACATATATTACAGGGGTCCTTAGGAGGCCGGATAGGCCTATGGGCTGATTTAACTGGGAGGCCTTCAGAGGGGCCCTACCATCTGATCAGGCTCAGACAGCCGTAAGCTCTCAGACAACCTCTTAAGCCTGCCTGGTAGGTAAACCCTGCTGTAGGCTGGCAGGTCCCTGTCCTGAAGGGACCACGAAGCGGCCTGCTACCTGCTAGTAATCTATGCCAACTGCTACAGAGACTGGAACCGGGATCGCCCTCAGGGAGGCCTGGTAAGGCCTGGTAAGGCCTGCTACCTACTAACAGTTTGTGCTAGTCATCCAGTGACTGACGCCAAGGCACACCCCCTCAGGGGAGGCCAGAAGAGGTCTGCTAACCTCCAGCAGGCTATCAGGGAGGCCCAGTAAGGCCCCCCAGCTGATAGCAGTCGACACCACCTCTCAGGGTAGCTGGAGACTGGGAACTCGTTCCCACAGCAAGGTACGCTAGCTACCCGAGCGCCCGAGAGCAGGGGATTCCCGTAAGGAGGCCTGGTGAGGCCTACCCAGTGGCGAACATTCATGGAGTCCTGTTGAGGCCTACTACCTGGACTGCAGTTGTGCCTGCTGCCGGAGCATGCTGGTCCAGAAGCCCACCTCCAGGGAGGCCTGGTGCGGCCTACTACCTGGCTGCGATCCTACAGGGAGCCCTGCAATATTCAAGAAGAGGGCATGGGACAACCATTACTTTCCATCTCTGGAAAGAGGCACCCCCCTCCCCATCCCGAAGCAAAGCCTAGGCCAACAGACGTAGTGCCCTCGAACGGGCCAGCCTGCACACGGGTATTACCCGAGGCTCAGGAAAGCAAAAGAACCTCAGGAAAACCCCGTCCAAGCCCCACGAGGCTGGACATAGATCTGTAGTGTGTGCGTAAGCCTGAACTCACCCTCTCGTCTATAATTTTCATGGGTGGGAACGCTAACTACTTAGGCAAAGAGCTTTGCTTTTTTAACTAGGAGAAACACGCTCGCCAAATACAATGCTACATGCCCATAGGAATGAGCAGTGGACCCAACTATTGGCTTCATCGCACAGAGAGGAGGTATTAACTGTTCCACACAGCTGTTAACACAATGGGGGCTATTCTCTACTAGCGAAGTAAGCTCTAAACAGACCACATAATGTGTATCTCAGAAAATTGTTCTAGCCACCGAACAGGGGAACTACAGGGCCCTATGGTGTCCTCCAATGATCCTGTGATCTCTGAACCCTCAGTGGAGAGCATTAAGTCTCACACAACATAAAAAATGTATGTTTCCTTCTCAAGGGGGACTTGCCAGCTCGCTTCCGGCACGATTATATCCACGCATAAGCTTTACCAACAGCATGCATGCTTAGGAGCGCCGCTGCTCGAGGGGGTGCTTCGCACAGACCGACCAGGTGGGACCTAGAGTATCATTGCTTCCTGGCCCCACCCCGGGCCGGATGTATGAAGATGAAGAAGAGGAGTAAAAGTCAGTTGTAATTCTAAGACCATTTCATCCATGCCAGCAGCGTTGTGATACACCATTCCTCTTCTCTGGGAGTCCGCCACTTTGCGCCCCGCCCTCAACCATGGGCCGCATGAGAGGACGACCCCCAGGCCCCGTCACTGGTCTATGACCGTGCTGCCTCCTGCGTCAGGGTTTTTTTTTTTTTTTTTTTGCCCTGATTGCGATCCCTCAGCAGATTCTCCTAGTACACTTGTAACATCGACATGGTGTATAAAGTAACACCAGGCTGTCTCGCTGCCGTGTATGCCCTGCCATCTATATCGTAACACATAGTTGAAAGAGCTCAAATGGCAGGGTTGGAGCTCTCAGTGTTCCCACCTACCCAGACTGGAAATTACTCTTCAACGACAATCCGTGGACCGGAAATTACTCTTCAACGACAATCTGTGGCGAGATCACATACCCATATCCACTCATCCTCCCAACATCAGCGTTCATAACCCACTGATGTCAGTGAATACACTAAATATGGGTTCTTCCATGCCCTCCTAATCTCAGTAAGGAGTTTAGGAAGGAATGGAAAACTCAACTGAGCCGATAGTTTTATGGCCACGTTTTCATTTTAACGAAATTGATCGTTCAGTCTAATACAAGCGATCTCTCCTCTAACACGCCCACATGGCAGCCGCAGCCTGCTTGCAGTGTGTTCCATTACACTCATCGGCTCCACATACACAGTCAGGATAGCTGAGAAACTAGTTTCCCTTCTCACGAGCCATCCCTAAGAGCATTTCTGATAGATCTCGTCAGTTGCCAGATCGCCGGAGGGAACCACCATCTCATGACAATCGTCGAGCCCCATCCAAAGAAACCATGATGCGCGTCCACGCTCAGCCTCAGCGTGAGCGGGACCACATCACTAGTCTCAGATGCAAAAACCCTCTTCCATCAGGAAGAGAGTATGATGAGAGCGGAGCGATCTCAGATTTTTAAAAAGATTTTCAGATTTTCTCGCATTGCACACAAACAAACAAGCATCTCCATAAAAGCTTGACTGTGCACGCTCTTAATCCCAGGCAGAAATAAAATTAATTTTGATTACCTTTGACTTGAAGCATTCAGACAAAACAGTCCCTGAAGACAAAAAGCTGGTGCCATGTTTGCAAGGCACCCTTATATACTTCCTGGTCGCACCTTGATGACATCATAGGCTTTCGCCGGTCAGTAGGATTGCCCTGATTCGAAGATCATGCTGAAGATGTTCCCCGTACCGTCAACTGAAGCAGTGTGAGTTCCCTTTCGAAAGGGAACTTTGTTTTGAGGCTGGCTTAATTGTATGATCCGAGTGAGTTGAAAATTGTGTGTTCATTTATATTCTAATAAATATAAAATTATATTTTTTTTTCATCAAACATGCATAACACTATACATTATTAAAAAAAGACAATATACAAACATTAATGATACACACAGTGTATTGCTTGTTTCCATTGTGTTGTTTACACATTGTGTTACTGGGCCACTGTATATCAAGCATATTCTGAAAGAGAGAACATCTGGATCAAAACACAGGAAAAAAGGAACAGAAACAAGCAATAAAAGCATTGCTTTTATTATTATTATATATATTAAAATCTTTATTTATTTATTTATTTGTTTATTATTATTATTATTATTATTATTATTATTATTATTATTATTATTATTATTATTATTATTCTGTTACTTATATATGAAAACTACCCACATTAAATTGAGAAAAAGAAAATGCATGAAACTTTTATTAATTTAATAAAGCAGAGGCTATGTTCTTTCTTTTGCATGTTCAGATTCTCATACAACTTAATATTCTGAGAGCCATGAAAGTTTTGTGAAATGTATAAAAAATGATGGTGGTGGCTGGCAACTGGCCAAAAAAATAAAAAATAAAAAAAAATAAAAAAAAAAGACATGCTGACAGGGAAAGAGTTTAAGGCAAGACTTGTACATATCTCCCTCTCCCCGTCTAATTACATGCACCGTGGATTGCACGGCTGCTGGAAAGGTTGCCTTTAGCCATGACACCCCAGAGGTTACTCCTTTATTCTTTAGCTTTTTCCTCCTTTTTCCATTTTCTCCTAATTTCTTTCCTGCCTAACAGCTTTCTTGCCTTTATAACGACATATTAATGTCATTAAATTAATTAGCAGGTGGGCCGTTCTGAGATTTAAGGGATAATGAATTGTTAAAGTAGCTAGCCTTAATGTCTTAACTTTTTTCACTCCCAGAGGGCTTAATGTGTAAACTTTCTCTTTTTTTTCCTGAGAAAGGGCATTTTCTCACCTCTCCCAAGCAGAGCTTACATATGGCTGTGTGCTAAATGAACTAAAAGCCAGGAAAGTCTGAAATGTGAAAATAAAAATCCTCTAACGCCTCTATCCTCAGAGAGCGCTGAGAAAACATAACAAGCTGTAAGGCCATTTGAGGTTTAAGCTAAAATATTTCAAATACACGGACATGAGAAAACACGCCTTCCTTCACAAACCAGGAATAAAGTTCACAAAGTCACCAGTTCAAGTTAGAGATTAGATGCTAATGTTCTTTCATATCAGCAGACAATAATTGATAGTAATAACAAATTGTGTGTTTGTGTACTTACTTAGTTATACTTTAAGAGAGAGAGAGAGAGAGAGAGAGAGAGAGAGAGAGAGAGAGAGAGAGAGAGAGAGAGAGAGAGAGAGAGAGAGAGAGAGAGAGAGAGAGAGAGAGAGAGAGAATATATAAATAAAATACAGAAGTGTGTGTTTTTTAGCACAGCGCTATACCAAATTTATATGACTTTCTTTCTTCGGTTTTCTTAAGTCCACATAATGCAAGTTAACGGGTACCAGACATTTGAAAATCATTGTCTTCAGAAGAAAAACTAGGTGTAAGAAAAGTGTTTTTTTTTTTTTTTTTTTAGTTTGTAATTTTTAAGCCATATTTTCTGGCCAACAATCCATCTTATTTGAAAAGAAAAGTCAACTCTGGTAAACATTACATTATATGGAAAAATCCGGGCTTTTCAAAATAAAACTGCTTCTAAATCTATAAATTATGAAGTGATGCTTTTTGAACATGTATAAATGATAAAAGTTTTCTGTGATTAGTAGTTTTGGGGGACATACAGTTTGTACAGTATAAAAATCATTATGTCCATGGAAGCCCTGGTCAGGGCCGGCGCTTGCTATAGGTGAGCAAGGCAGTTGCCTAGGGCGACAATTGTGTTGGGGGCGCGAGCGCTCTCTCGTGCCGCCCATCACTTCCCATTAAGCATAGAATTGGTGCAAGCAAAATACAACATGTTTATTAAACATTATTATCATAGGGCGCCCCATCACCCACACGTTTAATTACGTATCAACCTGATTATTAGATTCTAGGGCAACCAAAGAGTTAGAGCCGGCCCTGGCCCTGGTAACACTTTATTTTACAGTGTCCTTGTTGAATGTAGTTAACCCTTGTGTGGTGTTCATATTTTTCTTACTCAGCCAGAGTTCGTGGGTCTGGTGGACTGCATTGTTGGGTTTTTAATTCAACACAATCAAAAAAATGTATGTTAAAATACTCAACAGATCTTTACCTCATTCCAATTACAAGCAATATAAACAGCATATTTTGTTAATATTTTCTCTTTACCTTTGTTAGATCACATTTAAGAATTGCTATCTCGTGTGGGAACGACAGGGGTAGACTCTTGCACACTCTCACACTTACAATTTCTCTCTCTTAATTAATCATTTAGAACTGAGTAAAAATAAAAATTAATTATTTTTACTCAGTACTTAAAAGTGTGGTTGATTACGATTTAACTTTTTTTAACTTTAGTTACTGTGTAATGTTGTTTGAGCTAGGGTGACTACCTGGCTATTGATCTGTTGCAAGACAGTAGGTGTGATATTGTGGGGCAATGCGGGACATGTGTGAGACAGAGACAATTACTACTATTATGCTATATTGATTTAAATTCGTTGGCAAACTTGGCATATGCGCCCATCATTATTGTTTTTGTCAGTTGGGGCCCACACTATAATGTTGCACTTCTGGAAACATTAAATCCTGGAGCTAAGACTATTCTAGATTCACCAGTGCACATGCAGGAGGACAAAGTTTTAAGCACGCACATGTAAAATGAATGAGACCGAGAAAGAGTGCACATCCATTTTTGTGCGAGAAGGGAATCCATCTGTGAGTGGAGAGATTCCTGCTTGAGTATTTGATGCACTCTCAAGTTACTCTCGTCATTTGTCATTATAATTGCGCAATAGAAATAACTATTAATGTGAGAAGAACGTTGTGTCTGAAAGTTGCAATAAAAACAATTTTATTAATTAAAATTAAGAATATCTTGTGTTTATCCATAGGTGCTCAATAATTTCCGTGGGTGTTCCTCAAGCCTTGCTCAAGGTAATGGCGCATGCTCATTTGAAATATTTACCATCAGGATGAATGACAAACCATTCTCAATCCCAAGGCATCTAAATTCGAAGCATGATTAAGTTCATTCCGCATCACAATGAAGATGCTAAAGGTGCCCCGAAGCATCACTATATCGACGTAAAGGGTACTCAATTGATTTCAGTTGTTAACCTAATGTGTCAGATCAAGACGTATTTAATTCTTTGCATTTGTAAAAGTAGACGTGATTGTACTAATATAAAGGCCACTTTTATATTTTATTAACTAAGCCAACTTCTACCCTTAACAATCGCACTTCTAAGCAATATAAAACACATAACAGGCAAATAAAAGGTATAGTCACAGGTATTTATTCGCAAAACCTGACCAAAAACAGTATAAATCTATTAATTCATGTTGCATTCCAAGTCTTCTGAATTCATACGATATCTTTATTTATTACACGGCTCTGTGAAAACTTGATTCTGATTGGTCAATCGCGCATTCCAGCGGTATATTATTTCTAGATAACAACCGCTCATCCGGGTACTACGAGTTATCTTGACAGGTACTACTTCCATGCTGGCTCCATCTTGTGGCTGTTAAATACTTAAACAGACATGGCTACAATGGAAGAATTCAAGGCGGATTTCCTTTATAAAGTTTTCAATATGGATATTTTTCTTACACAAACATTAACCCATCAGAGCCCATTTAGCATGTGGAGCCCAAGGCGCAGCCTTCTAAAGGTAAAACTGATCTGAAGACAGTTATTATTTCAAGGAAGGCTGCGTCGAAGAAATCTGCAGTTTTTAAGAAGGGTACGCCATTCAGTTTTGATGTCGTCCACCCAGTTTCTACGGGGTTCTGCCCACCGTGCTGGGCCCCAAGCAGGCTCTGGTTATGTCTCAAGAAGTACAGGCTCTGCTGCAGGGTTCCCCCGCCCGGCAGGGAGTCAGGCTTTACGGCCGGTACTTCATCGTGCCAAAGAAGGATGGAGGGTTGCGCCCATTTTAGATCTTTTCGTTCTGAACCACTGTGTAGCAAGCTCAAGTTCAGGATGCTTTTACGCAAACAGATCATGTCTCAGATCAGGTCCTAGGACTGGTTTGTCACGATAGATCACAAAGATGCATATTTTCATATCGCCATCCTTCCACAGCACAGGAAATACCTGTGGTTCGCTTCAGGGGAGAAGCTTACCAATATCGGGTGCTTCCCTTTGGTCTAGCACTTCACCCCGCACGTTTGCCAGAGTGTGGACACGCATTAAATCGATGACTGGCTGATTCTGGCACAGTCAGCTCGTCTCACGATTCAACATCGAGATGTTGTTCTCACGCACTCGAGGGAGTTGGGCTGAGGCTCAACTCCAAGAAGAGCGTTCTTTCTCTAATGCAGAGAATTACGTATCTAGGTCGGTCTCTATGCAGGCCTGGTTTTCAGAGCTTCGCATAGGGTCGACCGGCTCGGCCCCTCCAGGGGCAGACGGTGTTTACCTCAGTACATGGTACCCGTCTGTCCTCGGCACCCTCACAGGGTCAATCCACCAACCCCGTCCGAGTGCCGGGGCGTGGAGAGCCCTCACGGGTCATCCAAGGATGGCTCGCGCCCTCCGAGGAGGGAGGTGGCGCTGTTGATTCAGTTCTTCCATGCCGGTCAGCCGTTTCAGGTCGCTGCACTCGCAGTGCAGAGTACATTAGAGGCCTTAAGAGGGGTGAAACTAGGCCAGTCGATCACTTTGAAACAGTTTCAGAGGCTGTTGGGTCTCATGGCAGCAGCGTCCAATATCATTCCGTGCGGCCTGTTGTACATGAGACCGCTACAGTGGTGACTCGAAACCAAGGGCTTTCCCCGAGGGGAAATCCTTTCCGTGTGATCAAGGTTTTGCGGAGGGACCCTTGGTTTCTAGGCCAAGGCCCGTTACTGGGGGCACCATGCCAGTGGGTATCTCTGAGCATGGATGCCCCCCTTACGGGCTGGGAGGGGCGACCATGAGTGGTCGCTCGGCCCGGGGCCTATGGCAGGAACACCATCATTCGTGGCATAATTGTCTAGAATGCTGGCAGTGTTTCAGGATCTGAAACACTTCCTGCCGTATCTCAGGGGCCATCATGGGCCTTCGGATGAGATGTTAAACCGAGGTCCTGACTCTCTGTGGTCATTAAAAATCCCAGGATGTCTTTCAGAAAAAGAGTAGGGGTGTAACCCCGGCATCCTGGCCAAATTTCCCCATTGGCCTCTGTCCTTCATGGCTTCCTAATAATCCCCATATCCTGATTGGCTTTATCACTCGGTCTCCTCTCCACCAATCAGCTGGTGTGTGGTGAGCGTTCTGGCGCAATATGGCTGCCGTCGCATCATCCAGGTGGGTGCTGCACATTGGTGGTGGTTGAGGAGATTCCCCTTTCCAAATGTAAAGCGCTTTGAGTGCCTTGAAAAGCGCTATATAAATCGAACGCATCATTATTATTATTATCATGTGCTCGTTCATACAGACAGCACATCGGTGGTCTCGTATATCAACCATCAGGGAGGTCCGAGGTCACGCCAGTTATACAAGCTGGAGCGCCTTATTCCCCTCTGGTCCCAGTGGAACTGCTCTCAGTGAGGGCTATGTACATTTCTGGGTGGTTGAATGTGGAAGCAGACATCCTGTCGAGGCAGGGGCTGAGGTCCAGGGTGCAGACTCCACACCGAGGTGGTGGAGCTCCTTTGGGAGAGATTTGGCAGGGCTCAAGTGACCTGCTCGCCACTCACAAGAATATGCATTGTCATCTGTGGTTCTCCCAAGTGTCTCCAGTTCCTCTAGGACTGGATGCTATTGTACAGGAGTGGCCAAGGTTGCCTCTGTACATCTTTCCCCCGATTGCTCTGCTTCCGGGAGTTCTAGAGAGAGTGCGTCGGGACGGGTCTCGTCTTCTGTTAGTAGCCCCGTTCTGGCCAGGCCGAGTATGGATCTCGGACCTTGTGTCTCTCCTCGACGGCTCTCCCCTGGAGATTCCGATCAGGAGGAACATTCTCTCTCGCCAGGAGTTGTGGAAACCATGGGCTGGGCCTTTGAGGGGGCCCAGCTCATAAGTTCTGGTCTCTCAACCGAGGTTGTTGAGAGCATTCTACACTCTAGAGCTCCCTCCACGAGGAAAATTTATGCTTTAAAATGGAGACTCTTCACCTTATGGTGCAGAGATCGCCTGTGGGACCCAGTTATCGGCCCTGCGAGCGCGGGGCTGGAATTCCTGCAGGAGAGATTCTCCGGGCTAGCTCCCTCTTGGCTAGCTCCGGGCTAGCTCCCTCCTGCAGGAGAGATTATCTGGGCTAGCTCTCTCCACTTTAAAGGTGTATGTGGCGGCCCTAGCAGCCTACCACTCTCTTTTGGGTGGGGTGTCTTTGGGGCGACACCCTCTCGTAACCCGTTTCCTCCGTGATACGTCAGACCAGGAAACACTGAATCTGCTTTTTTTTAATGTCCAAAGAGCTGCCCTGTGGAGGAAGTCCGAACAGCTGTTTGTGTGCTACGGGCCACCCTCGAGGGGGGGTCCGGTGTCAAAGCAGAGGATGAGCAAGTGGGTGGTCGAGGCCATCTCACTCACTTATGTGGCGGTCGGGCAGCCTTCTCCTTTGGCTGTGCGGGCGCACTCTACTCGGGGTATGGCGGCCTCTCAGGCTCTCTTGGCAGGGGCCTCCCTGCAAGATGTATGTGACCAGGGTGGTCTTCGCCTTATACCTTTGTCAGGTTCTACGAACTAGACATAAATTCTACTCCTGGGGCTCGGGTGCTCGCTCCTTAGACAATTCAACAGGCGGGCACCCAGTTAGTATGGGGACGTGGGTATTCTCGTTCCTAGAGCAGTGACGCAGCTCGAGTTCCTCGAACGGGAACATCCCGGTTACGTCTGTAACATTAGTTCCCAGAATAGGAACGGGGCGCTGCGTCACCTGGCCATACTCCCCGCATGCCCTCTAGCAGCTTGTTTCAGGCCTTCTCAGAAGCTGGGGGCGTGTGTTTGCCGGCAGGCTTTATAGTTTCCAGGTCAATGACGTCACCCGTCACCACGTTCCGTCTCTCCATTGGACTGATTACATACATTGATTACGCAATAATGCAGAGGCGTTCCCAGAGCGGTGATGCAGCGTCTCGTTCGAACTAAAGTTGCAGACATAACCGTGACGTTCTCTCACAAAATGCTTTCATCAAAACTAACAACAAACACGACATCGACATGAATACATTAAGAGCTTCTGTTGTAACGGCAGTTTGGACAAGTGTGCACTGCAGATATCCGTGTGATAGACAGGTCTGAACATTATAAAGAGTGTTCTTTGATCGCTCTCTTTAGTTCAATCATTTAAATAGATTTGTTTCATGCTACTAACAGAAACGATGTGAAATTGATCGTTTTCGTCACTGGCTTGATTCACTGATGCATGGGGCGGGACTGACAGTATTAAACAATTTAGAAAGAAAGTCTGTGTGAACTTTAATGATTAGCTACACATCAGAAATCACTGATCCCAGATCAGGCATTAATGAACACTGTTACTCACTGTTTGTGGCGATGCTGTTGAATCCATATGGTAAAGCATGTGCTGACAATGCGACAGAAAAACCTAATCCATTCTCTACTAATTCTCTGGGCAGGCAAAGCAGAAGAAGCGGAGGTAACCTTTCCTTGCATGACGTCATAACAGGAGAATTCAAGATCAGCTTGACTGAGCTCCCATTTTCTCAAAGGCAGAGAAAGACAGCTAAAACTCGGTTTACAACGATCAAAATTTCTAGCCACTTGGGGACAATATTCAGGCTAGGGGAACTCATATTAATGTTGAAAAACCTCATAAAATGCCACGGGACCTTAATTTTTTAAATAACTGAAATGATGATCAAGCCGCTCCATTTATATCTCATTCAAATGATACACACCCAACTCTTTTGTAGTGATTTTTACTTTTGTCCACCCAAGGACATTAAGTAAGCTAGTGATTGGTACTCACGTAACCACTGACGTTGTGATTTTTGGATCACACGTCACTTAAGGTGTGGTTATGAGTACATCAGATGACCACCTTCCCCCCCTCTTAGTTTGGGACACTAGTCCAGGTCTTTTACCTTCGCTGTATGAGAACACTCCGAACAGGAGGTTGCCCAGTCATTTAGAATGAATGTAAGGTGAGAGAGTTGGTCAGCTGATTTATCTGAAAGATTGGTGAGATTTCTAACTTGTAGAGCCTTTTCTGTTTTATCAGCAAAATGAAGACACAATTGTAATAAAATAGATTTTATTAACAAAAGATAAACAGAACAATTAACGCAACTACACAATGAATACGATGAAAGATAAAGGAATAAAGTTCATAAAATGTATAAAATATGTGAGCGAGTTAAGTGTGGCTATAGAAGAGTTACGTTATCTTATGGAAAGATAAACTGTTGTTTCTCTGAAATTAAGGTGACAAAATTATGTATCAAACAAATAAACGAAAGATTATTTGTTATTAACTAGCATCAGTTATATTACTTGTAATGTAAATTAGAAAATCATATACGGATAATATACAACAATGCCAATGTTTCTAGAAAGAGGTTTGGTTAAGTGATATTTACGTTCCACGTAGTTGAGTAAGCAGTCAGATGGTGATGACTTCTTCCACTGGTTTTGCTGGGAGACAATGCAGTGAAGAAAGGAGCTGGAATCTGTTTCAACAGCCTTGAACACGAAGGTCTGTGGCAGATCCTTGGATCTTGTGTTGTCTCTCTGGTTAAACCAGAGGCTCAGAACTTGGTTGCTCTGTCACAGTCTAATCCTCAGTGGACAGACTCAGAACTTGGTTGGAATTTTTGTCACTCACGTGGAGACTCAAAACCTGGTTGCTCTGTCACAGTCTAATCCTCAACGGACAGACTCAGAACAAGGAGTGTCTATTGAAAGGGTACCTTTATCCTTTTCCGAATAGGAGGAGATTGCAATTTGGCGCTTCTCCATTCCAGTGTTGCTATTGGCTGCTGGCATCAGAGGGTGCACACACACCCTTCTTTCCCCTGTTGAACTCATTTGCATACTGTACACAGTTAGAAGTCTTTAAAGTGTCTTTAAAGTTCATCAATGCATTTCTCACTTTCCAAACCACCATCAGAATACCCTTGGCAATATACTTAACAAATAGACACCAAACATGTTGGAAAAAGATTGAACTGTCATGTGTTCATTCATTTGTTCATTAACAGCAGATTTTGTGGAAGATGTTGCATTACAGATAGCTGTCACTGAGAATATGTATTTCTCTGAATAAGTATGAAATGGATGTGTGTAGTTTACATCAGTCTTAAGGTTTCCAAACATAGTTGTGAATGGATTTGGATGGATCAGTTTTGGTCTTTCTTTGATTCACCCACTACTGCTGAGGTCCTGAGGAATGTTTATGGCCGTCAAAAACCAGGACATTAGAGATCAATCTCTAGGTGGGTGAAGGGCAGAAACTGCATGTGGACCAATGAGAAGTCCTTTCCTTCCTGGGCTTGGTACTAGAGGTCTTATTCTTGCCCTCAAAGCGGTGTCTGGCTGTTGTCCAAGCATCTTTATCTGATGGCGTTGGACATCTTTTTTGTGCTAGTCCAACAAGATCCAATCAAAATGTAGCAAACCATTGTCCACTGTTACGGGCAAAGAGGGGCCCGGCCATAAACTGGGCCCTGGAATGTGCTGTCCACTACACTTTAGCATGATGCAATCGGTCACAAAACACACAAGAGCCAATGACATTTTACTATGAAAGCTGACTAAATGACGCAATTGGTCATTAGGAGGGCCAATGCAATTTCACTATGAAATCTGACGTATTTGGGCTGCAATTTTTGAAATTTGATGTGCATGATCTTTGGCGGATGGAGACACTGATCGCTTTGAGGATTTTATTCACACAAATAAATATTTTTTTTGGACTCAGAATATTTGTACTTTTTGAATAAATTGTGGATGCAGTCATATCTGTTTGTTATATCCTGTGTTTAATATCATATAATACAGAAATTGGTAGGTTAAAGGATGGGATGGGGTTGGTTTACATGTTCAAACATGTCAAAATAGCGTAAATAAATGTAAATAAAATTATGCTGGCTGATTAAATTTAGAATCACCCTCCAACATGTCATAATGACAAAACCATAAATCAATATAATTTCATCATGATGATAACATTCTTATGTCCAATGCATCTGTGTATGACGGCAAAGGTTTCTCATTGAAATCAATTGAGTACCCTTCACGTTGATATACTGACACCTAGGGGTACCTTTAGCTTCTCCATTATTGTGACGTGGAAGGCACTTGACCATGCTTTTGATTTTGATGCCTTGGGAGTTAGAATGGGCTGTGGATGATCACATGCATTAAATCATCAAATTTGGGCAGCTTTGCGCTGCTCTTGAGGTTCTTATTCAGTATGTGAGATGCTATACTTGCTGGTGTGGCTGTGTTTACCGACTTTGATAAGGCCCACACTTATTCCTCTGCACTGTCCACTCAGTTGTCATCAGTAACAAAACCTCTCTCTACAATTGCATTGGTTGGATATTTTCACAACTAAAACATGATGGCTGCACAAATAGATTTTTAAATGCCATGGTTTTTAGTATATTTCTTACTGTGGTATTATAATTTCAGGGATGAACAAAATGTGGGACAAAGCTCAAAATGCATAAAAGCATAAACAACATCTACAAAGTTATGACGCTGAAAGCTTAATGCAAAGGGAGATGTTTTATTTTACAGAAATCACATTTTAAGGACTACGTCAAATGGCTGGATGGCACAACAATGAGCTTATTCTTCTCAAATGTACATAAACCCTGCCCCTAGGAAACACGGCTACAGTGAGAAGAGGAAGATATGTTGTGGTAGAGCACATTTAGGAGTCTGCTCAAGCTTTTGCATCCATTTTTTCACATTTATTGCAATACCATACACAACACAAATGTGATAGCATTTACTGTAAGTAATAGTCATAAAAGCAATATGACAACAAAAATACCTGTTCTGCCTTAAAGGGTTACTTCAGCGATTAGCATATGGCTTTGTATCAGTGGAAACCCTGGAGTATATTCAAATGAAGCTGCAGCCTCAGGCATTTATGTTTAAACGATGCGGCCAGCAGAGTCGGTGCGGCCTTGTGTCCTCTCAGCAGACCTTCCAGAGCCTTGTGTCGTCTCAGCAAACCTTCCATAGCCTTGTGTTGTCTCAGCAGACCTTTCAGAGCCTCGTGTCATCTCAGCAGACCTTCAAGAGCCTCGTGTCATCTCAGCAGACCTTCAAGAGCTTTGTGTCATCTCAGCAGACCTTCCAGAGCCTTGTGTCATCTCAGCAGACCTTCCAGATCCTTGTGTCATCTCAGCAGACCTTCCAGAGCGTCGTGTCATCTCAGCAGACCTTCCAGATCCTCGTGTCGTCTCAGCAGACCTTCAAGAACCTCTGCCACGTGTGCCGAGTCCCGAGAGGTCTCAGGCCCGTGTCACGAATCCCAAGAGGGCTCCGGCCCATGTCCCGAGTCCAGAGAGGGCTCGGGCCCATGTCCCCGTCCAGAAACTGCTCCGGCCCGTGCCACGAGTCCAGTGAGGACTCCGCCTCAGCCGCTTGCACCGTTGTGGTGGTCGTCTGCTCTGCCATGGGGATCTTCAACCACACTTGTGCTGCTGTGGTTGTCATCTGCTCCACCGTGGGTGTCTTCAACCATGCCTGCACTGTTGTGGTGGTTTTCTGCTATTCCGTGGGACTCTTCAACCTCGTCTGCTCTGACGTGGGGGTCTTCAAACTCGCCTCCTTTACTGTGTTGGTCGTCTGGTCCACCGTGGGGGTCTTCAACCTTGTCTGCACCACCCTGGTTCTCTGCCCGGTCTGCACCACCCTGGTACTCTGCCCGGTCTGCGCCACCCTGGTCATCTGCCGAGCCTGCTCCATGGTGGCCTCCTGTTCTGCCTGAATCTCCAGGCCCTCTTCCACTACATGGGCCTGGCCCTCCATCCCTCCCTAAGGTCCGCTTCCACTCCACCTCTCTCCTGGACAATTTTAGTCTGGAAGGGTCTAGAAGCTGATAGCGTCTGGAAGCTGCTCCTTTGAGGGGGCGATATGTCACAATTCACTACTGTGAATGCCAGTGATCTCTACCAGAGGGCACTCCAATCCGGACTGTCATCCTATCATAGACTACATTACCCATAATCCTTTGCCCCGACTCATTACCACTCACTGTTTTAACCTGTATCTCATCACCTCATTACCTCTGCCTATATATACCATGTTCACTGTCATTCACTGTGAAGTCTTGATTAGTGTCACAACTGCATTTCTGAGAGTTTCCCTGGTTTCATGTCTCCTGGTCTTGGATTTCTTGCCTTCTCCGTGGATTAATCTTTTGCCTGTCCCTTCTGGTTTTTTTTGCCTTTTCGAACTGCTTGTCTGTGTATGACCTTATGCCTGTTTTATGGACTACGACTTTGGATTACCCTTCAATAAATACTGTGTTTGGATCTTCAACCCTACCTTCTGTCTCAGAGCAGTTCATTACAGTATCTAAATATGAATAAATATAGAATACATGTCTATGTTTCAATACATTAGTTCCCTTTCGGGGAACTCGAGCTGCGTCGAAACGCCATCTTTTTTCCGATGGAATGGTTCTACAGGCGCTTCACGACGCATTAACGCAGAGTTAGTTCCTGTTTGTTTTCACGGACGCTTTATAGCTTCCGGTCGATGACGTCATCACGCCGACGATCGATCTTTTTTCCGATGGAATGGTTCTACAGGCGCTTCACGACGCATTAACGCAGAGGCGTTCTCACAGCGTTTCGACGCAGCGTCTCGTTCCCTCAGGGAACTAGGGTTACATACGTAACCTGAGACGTTTTATGTCTTAATATTTTTCAAAGGACCTCATTATTTTTCATATGATGTCATATGAGTATTAAAACTGCAAAGATGTATTTTAATCCTTGGTGATTACTGGTCGATAAGAGGGGGGAAAGTATCTGAACCATTTCATGGTCTTTGGCTCTGAAATTAAGGTTCAAGGTCATTGTGTGGTGCTAAAGCTATTAGCCTGTAAAACGAAGCAAGCGCTGCATTGAGATCATCTACACGTACACACACAAACAGATGGCTGAGTTTCCCATTAAACAGACATGAGATAATCTTCTCAGCTTGACCATGGAGCAATCATATGGGACTCCACCAAATGGAGCCATTGTACAAACTGTGCTTGGTAGAGGGAAATTAAACAATTAAAGCAAGCGAGGAAGCCCTGATGTGTGATTTGTTGTTTATGTGTGTGCGTGTGTGTGTGTGTGTGTATATGTTTAAGCATGACTCTCTGTGTGGTATTGTGCCATAATTACCAACCACATCGGTGAGACATTCTTGTCACAATTGTGAAAAAAAACTGTCATGTTCTACATTCAAAAGTACGTCCAGATGACAGAGAAATTACATGAACATACACCCTGCGATGACAAGCTCAAACAAAAGGCTAATTCACCAACAGCCTCATCTTCCCTCTCACAATCTAACATTGCTATGCACAATAGTATTTTGCACATAAAAGAACATCCCTTTTTGATTAGGCCCATTTCCCAGGTTTACATGACCAGTCTGAATAGAAAGGCAGTGGAGGCTGCAATTCATAATTTTCCAGTCCAAGAATCCATCTACTGTGCAATAATAATCTGTAGTTTGCTATGGGTAAATTAAGAATTCCAGAGTGGTATTAAGGAGACCTGTGAAGGGGGGTTAGGACACGGTCATGGGGTGCAAAGCTGGAAGGCAGAGTGCTTTGGTTTCCCGCTGTTACAGAAGAGTGGCATTATGGGTATCAGTGAAATGCCCTTGGAAACTATTGGTAAATAACCAGGAAATGCTTGGCTTTAGTAAACTCTTTCTGTGTTTCTGTGTTTTCAACATTTCCATATTTTCACTGTTATACAGTAGGGAGCGAAAGGACACATCTTCTAAAAGAGTTCAGAGTCTCTGGATCAAAACACAAGAAGCAACAATAAATGTAAACAGATGCATATGTAAAATTATGCAATCATAAACATCATTTAGCATACAGTATACAATGGTGGCCAAAATTATTAGAACACTTGGCATCTGGGAGTCATCTTACTGGGCCTGGATTTATTTTCCGAGAGGACAATGACCCGACACATTCCTCTAATTATTGACAGAACTATCTGCAATGAAAGGAATCTGCTGGAACATTGGAAATGATGAACTGGTCCTCTCAAAATCCGGACCTCAATAAGAAAATAAACTGGACAGATCTATTGTACATTCAAAGGGAAGCCTGTGGATTCAGTTGCAGAAGGCATGGGATAACAATAGTGTTGAAGTTCTCAGAGGATATATATTGAGATATGTGCGGCTGTAATTGCTGCAAAAAGTGGGCATATCAAATTTTAAAGTTAAAAGTGGATAAAACTCAATTAATCTGATATTTGATGGCCAGAACAACCATCTGCATGTTTCATGAATGTTATAAAATTAAATCATATTTTGGAGGCAAAAAAAGATCTGTCTGGTGTTCTAATAATATTGGCCACCACTGTAAATCAAAAACTGACCAACGTTACTGTATGAAATGTCGACCCAGGACGAGCTATAGGACTTTGCAAGCTTGAATGTAGATGGACTCAATCTATTGGGAAGGCTTTCCACAAGGTTTAGGAGTGTGTTAATGGGAATTTTTGACCATTCTTCTAGAAGTGCTTTTGTGAGGTCAGGCACTGATGTTGAATGAGTAGGCCTGGCTCGCAGCATCCCAAAGGTGTTCTGTCGGGTTGAGGTCAGGACTCTGTGCAGACGAGAGGGTGATACGGGAATGGATTTTCAAACCTCTCCCATCCCTGTCCTACTAAAAAAATCCTGTCCCATCCCAATCCAACAAAAAAGGGGGGAAATTCCCATCATGTCCCAATCCCAGAAGAGTGACTCTCTCCCCGTTCCTGTGTTGTGTTTTTTTGGGCCAGAATCTGTCAGTTACAGTAAGAAATTCAGTACTGATCACAGCATACCCATGCCCAGTTGAATAAAACCCCAAAATGTCATTTTTGTTTAAGATGGCTTTCAGTTCAATATACTAACGATGCACACACATTAAATTATGCCAATTATTAGTACCATTGCATTTATGGCTGATGACAGATTTTATGCACTAAAACCATGGCATTGCAATTGCAAAAATTAATATTAAAGTTTCAAATAATTAATAAATTACAAATTATTCAAATATTTATTTAGCACATTGCAACAACGCACAGTATAAAATAAAATTCAAACTAAAATATTAAAGGGTGGGGGTGACATGCTGTTTCATGCATACTGATCTTTTTACACTGTTAAAGACTTGGATTCCCATACTAAACATAGACAAAGTTTCAAAAGTTAAGGTGGACGTTTGATGGGAGTATTTCTTTGTCAAAAATACTACTTCCGGTTAGTCATAAGTTTCGGCAAGTTTTTTGCGATCATGCGTCCACTTGACGTTAATGGGGGCGGAATTTCCTTGTATGGGCCTTACGGACAATTCTACCGGAAGAGCGTGAGAGAGAGGGAGAGAGCGAAAGTAACAGGCTACGCCCATCAAAGCGCTGGCTTGTAGGATGCGCTGCACAGGTGATGTGCACAATTAACAATGTCACCAAAAAAGTGCGTTTTTGGTTGCCAGACCAAGACACTCCTTCACAGATTCCCCAAAAACCCCGCGTTAAGGCAACAGTGGATGTAATTTGCTTTTCCGGATCAGCAACTGAGTTGCGCGAATGTTTATATCTGTTCGCTGCATTTCGGTGCCGACTGTTTCATAAATAAGGCCCAGCTCGACGCCGGATTTTCCGATCGCCTAATGCTGAAGGATGGAGCAGTCCCAACGATAAAGGTCCCAACGTTAGAACCGCAGGCGGTGAGTAAGACTGCTTCAAATGTCTGTGTTTTTGCCTATGCTCATCAAGTAGCCCAAACATGATCACGTATAGTTAATTGATCAATGGAGCATGCGATGTGTAGTGCGTGTACATTTGTTTAGCTGGCCATTATATGTGTAACTTTATGTTTGTGTATTGTAAAAGCACTCCAAACAACAATACACAAAGAGTGGGGAAATATGTTGAACTCAATAAGCGCGCTTCTTCATTCAAATGCGCTACTATTCGATGTCTTTCTATGTAAACACTAACTTAGCCTGCCGTGCAAAACCAGTCTGCTTACTAACGTTACATTTGTCTACACAAACCACGCGTAAACACACACACACACACACGTGCACAACTGCACTTCCCACATGTCCACCTTCAAAGACAAAAATACGACGATATAATTGAAGTATAAATATGTAAATAACACAAGCCGCTAAGCATATTATATAGTTAGTGTATAACTTGTAACTTACCACATACAGACGTCCTGCTCTATTCGTTTTTGCTGCTGCTCCTGTTCAACTGCAGCCTCTGGGTCTGATTCCGGATCATAGATGTATGGCTGTATCTGATTAAAAGCCATATTTTTATTTTGAATAAAGTTTTTTTCCCGCTGTTAGGGATGACACAGCTTTACGACGCATTCGACTCAACACAATAGCAGCAGCGCGCACACGTCATTATTTAGCTCCGCTCACACGATACGCCCCCACCCGCTCGGCTTTTTTCGGAAAGACTCGGAACAGCGCATCTTTCTTATATAATTATAAAAAAAATAAAGACTTTTCGGAGATATGCAGGATGCAATGCTACTCTATAGGTACTCAAGATTGACATGACACTGACTGAAACTGAGTGTTTCACCCCCCCTTTAACTTGACCTCACTCATGTGTACATTAAATAATAATGTACATGCCTACTGGCCTGCAGAAAGGTACATCGACTGAATGAAGTAATCAAATATAAAATAACTGCATATTGAACTGTTTAAATTTAAGATGAATCCTTATTAAACTTACAAAAGTTATTCAATCAAGAGCACTGAATGATGTCTTTATATTTTGTTTGACATTAAACAGACAGCAGTAAAGGCTACTGTCCCTTTAAGACCTAATACAGGGATCTGCGTCCTCTTTATCGACTATATACAGTAACAGTTCACTTAAAGGGGAACTTCAGCGCTGGGAAGATTAATCTGTATTTAAACTGGGTCATCAATGCAGTAGAAATGTGAAATTATTTTTGAATTTGGTGCCTTCTAGACTGAGAAAAGACAGAACATGTATTTTTGTATCATGGGGATGAAAGACTACAATTCTCAGAATGCTTCGCTGCCCTGTGAGGCCATTCCAGAAGCCACCTACTGGATTACTGTGACTGAGTTGGAGAAGACACTACAATTAAAAACTGAACGTGTCTGTCCAATATAATGAGTGAGTCACCGCGCGAGTATCACAGCACTGAGTTCTAACTGCAGGAGTCAGATAAATGAGCTGATGAGCTCTCGTGATGAGAGCTGAGGTAATCGCGACTACACTCGCGGCATACATTCACAACACGAGTTCAGTCTGGCATGTTTCAGTTCATGCCTTTGCAAGCTTAACTTTAATAGAAATTCATTTGAGAAGTTAAAAGACTTACATTACTCACCACAGTTCCGTTTACATGACTCTAAACGGAGCTCTGAGCTCTGAGTGTGATCTCCCGTCCCCCATGCCCGGGTTCAAAACATGCAGAAATGGCTCCCTCTGCTGGCTGTAGTCTTTAGCCTTTGGGCAAACATTCCTCCTATGATGCAAATATCGTCAATTTGCATCATAGAAGGAATTTTTCCAGAAATAAAATGCATAAATCTCTTGTCTCAGGGGGATATGAGGGGGGATTAGTACCAGGGTTTCTACTGATACAAAGCCATATGCTAATCGCTGAAGTAACCCTTTAAGGCATATACAGAATATGTCTGCTAGGATACTCATCAAGATGGACATGTTGTTATACTATTTGGGTGAGTTTGTCCGATCAAGCGCAAGACTTGAAAGAGAACTCAATATTTGCGCGCTGTGAGATATGTGCGCTTCTCACAATGCGTGCAAGTTCTCATTCACGTTTTCTGGCTCTACACGTGGGCGATGACGGAGAAAATAACTGGGTATGTTCGAACATACGACAGCACTCGTATGCATTGAACAAAGTTTACAAAGAGAGACCATGTTGCCCGTTTTTCTTTTATTATCGCTGTTGTTGTAGTGTATCACTGAGGAGCCAGCACGTGCATCCATCGACAGAAACATAAACAAAGCATTATTTTCAAGTTACAACCAATATTATAGATGCCTCATCAGATTTGAGATGAACCACATATGTCCACACCGCAGATATGTTGCTTTAGTCAAGCACGCTCTCTGACGCGGACCACAACAAACATGCCCAGTGTAAAAACTAAAACAGGTGTTAGAAACAAAATTAAAACAAAATGTTTCCCAATATCTTGAATTTGCATTACTGCATTCTATAGGCTTCATCACACAGTGAGTTGTTGCCCTGCTTGACTGCTACTACTTATATGCTTAACATGTCACTCTGCTGTCATAGATTGTCTGGTTCCATCTTGTGACTTAAACACCACAGGTTACAATGGATGAAGACATCAAGGTGTTTTACTCATGAATTACACACCCTCATCTTAGGTGTATATAATATTCTTCTTTCAGACAAAACAAATCTGAGTTATATTTAAAAAATCCTGGCTTATCCAAGCTTTGTAATGGCAGTAGATGTAGCTCTGTTTTTTAAGTCCATAAAAATGCATCTGTCTTTCAAAAAACGTGCTTCACATGGCCCCTGGCTATTAATAAAAGCATTTTGTCTGATCACATTCTGTATTCAATTAATGGGAAACGTGTTGAAAGCAGTTTCAAAAGCCGTACGCATATTGAATTTGTCACATGCCTGTCCTGTCTTGTGTGCACATGTGAGTTTTGTCAGTATGGCCTTTGTGCTTCTGTCATTGTCTGATCCCTCCCCCCTTGTTATCTAATTAGTGTTTGATTTCTCCCACCTGTGTTTCCTCGTTCCCTGCCTCATTTGTTCCCTGTTATAAGCTCCTGGTGTTTGTCAGTCTTTGTGGTATCGTTGTAATGTCTGCGTCTCCCGTGCTTCCCTTGATTCTGTTCTGTTTTTTTTTTTTTTGTTTATGTTTTGATTATGTATTTTTGCCACCTTGTGGGTTTTGTTTTGTATTTATGTTTCTTTTTATAATAAATTACCACTTCTTTTGCACACGAGTCCTCGCACCATTTTCCCTTGTCTGTGACATGACAATTGCGAAAAGGCACTTTCAACACTTTTTCCACAGAAGGCAAATGGCTTCACGTCAGATCCTGATCACTCTGTCAGGGTTTATTCTGCGATAACAAAATAACATTTCTTAATTACAGGGTTAGTTCAACCAAAAGTGTAATATATGTCACTAATGACTCACCTTAATGTCGTTTCACACCCGTAAGACCTTCATTCATCTTCAGAACACAGTTTAAGATATTTTATATTTAGTCTGACAGCGTCTCTAAGTGTAGGCACACTATACTGTCCATGTCCAGAAAATGAATAAAAACATCATCAGAGTAGTATATCTGTGACCTCAGAATCTCTAATTAAAATCTCTAAGCATTGAAAATACATGTTTTGGTCCAAAATTAGCAAAAACTACGACTTTATTAAGCATTGTCTTCTCTTCCGTGTTTGTTTTCAAACCTCAAATAAAGATTCAAACGGTCATGAGTCAGCATATTGATTCATGATTCAGATTGCCGTTTTTGTTATTTTTGCACCAAAATGTAGTTGCAATGCTTAACTAACTAACTGATGTCACAGATGGACTACTTTGATGATGTTTTTATTCCCTTTCTGGACATCGACAGTATAGTGTGCATACACTTAGATAATTTGTCGGAACGGAGGTCTTACGTTGCGGAACAACATTAAGGTAGGTCATTAATGACATAAATTCCATTTTTGGGTGAACTAACCCTTAAAGTATTTTATTTTTTTGTGTTTATTTAAAATAAGACAAATATTATATTATTGTAATCTTATATCTGTTATTTAACAGTTGGAATCATTGTTCATTCATTCTGATCTAACCAGTACCCCTATGTAAATATGTACCCCTATTATAAATAGGTTATAATATTCTATAGTTTTATGAGAAAAAAAAAAGAATAAAGACTGAAAGTCACTGTACAGAAATTATTTATTATTATTATGGTTTTAACTATGCTGTATAGCTGTATTTAGCGATGTGTTTGTTGTCAAACTCAAAAAATTATATATTTTTAATGAATAAAAAATGACATTATTTTATTTTAAAAAGTTAATAATTGTATTGTATTGGCAAAATATTTTAGTTTGTTTCTGATTTTTTTTATTATATCACGTAACATTTTAAGCTGTATTTTGGTCATGTTACAATGTGCCCCTCACAAGTGACAATGCACCACACCTATGGGGCATGTTGTCACATTTCACTTCCATTCCTATTGGTAAATCAAGAAAAAATTATGCACTGTATTAATAAAACAAAACAACATAATTGTACTAGAAGTGTGAAATTATTGTGGGAAAATATAAATACTCTGAATCCTAAGTGGATTTAGACAAACTGAGAATGTCATAAAGTGTGAGATTGTGCCCCGCTCTCACCTATAAATGTAGACAATAACAATGATTTAAATAAGTAACAGCTGATAATTAAAAGTAACCATAGAAACAAACAGGTACATAATCCAAAACCAAGGGGAAAAAAAACTAAACAGAGCATGGAAACAGGAACTAAGGGAAACAAAACAGAACATCAAATATTGTTCATAACCATGACACGGGTTAATAATTTGGGGGTTTGTTTGGGGTTAGTTGCATATAATAATGCATATATTACTGTTTTTACTGTAGTAAGTACATCTAATATGCAATAATGTCCATGAAGCTTGAAGTTTAGACTGGAGGGATAATACAAAAACCTGTGTATTCAATGATAGGAGAGTTTTATTGTCTCTGTATTTGCATATTTGTGACTCAGTCTTCCCATATGTCCATGTCAGTATTGAAGTCAGTTGTGATTTTACCCCTCTCTCATCTCCATCTGTGCTTTCACCACATGCTTCAACAGAGACAACCAATCAGCAGTCACATATCTTCTTGAGGAATTCCAGTAGTCTTGAATGTCATTAGGGACCATGACACAAGCTAGCATTTTCATGTGGCTCCACTTTTACAAAAAGGTCAAGCTTACCCAAGAATTATTCAGACGACCTTTCTGGATCTTCAATTAAAATGTGGCAACTCTCAGATGGGGATGGGGGAGTACAGCAAACTAAAAGGTAGTTACACCATTTGTTGCAGTGTTTTAGAGAGTTTCCTCTTGGGTTTGAGTTAAAAAGAAATAGTTGGGGTTTGGGGTTCTCCCCCGGTTTCTCTCAGGAAGAGGAATATACTGTAGAATGAGTATGGACTGAAATCCTGATTCTGTTTCATATTTAATCAATTTTTGTTGTAAATTCTACCATCAATACGGATTTCTCAGATGTTTTATTACCTTGCTAACTGAAATCATTCTTCATTAGTTGTTATGAAGATCTCGGTTACTGTTGTAACCTCCATTTCCTTGACACGAAAGTGGCTCTGTACATAGATTATAGAATCTTTTTAGAATCTTTTTGAAGGTGTGTTGCCCAGCCAGCAGCTCTGCAGGTGTCTGCCAACGAATCACCCTTCGCTAAAGTCAAAGAGGCTGCGACGTCCCTGGAAAAGTGAGCTCTTGCTGTCAGGAGGCATGGTACAACTTGGGCTTAATAAGATAAGAGAATGGGATCCATAATCCAATTAGCCATTCTCTGTTTGGAGACATCATTTCCATTTCTACCAGAAAGATTCGGAAGCCAGATTAATTGCAAAAATTAACACATTTATTGATAGTCCAGCAAGTATGATAATTAGAGTTCTTTGGCGTAGGCCCGTACTTAGCTTCTGTTCAAGGGTAACAGACTCTGCATATCCTGCCTGAAGATGAAGGCAGTGGTGTAGCCGACCCCCGGAAGGTATAGACGGTGACCAATCTGGTGGTGGTGGGGAGGTTGGAGGTAACTGTCGGCTACAGCATCTGTGAACTCAGTCATGTGTAAGTGGCCATATTTAATACTCTGTGGATTAGGACATAATTGGTTAGGTCTGAAAGTGACGTGTGACATAACATTGAATCTTCCTGGCAGAACTTGCGCTAAAGCTTTTATTTTTGCTAACCTCCAAAGCAGTCAAAGAGCTTCTGAGGTCATCTAAAATCTATAGATTTGTGCAAAGCATGATCCAGGCACAGCAGAGACAGGACTGGGTATCGCCTGTCAGGAGAGACTGCTAGTTCACCCCTTGGACAACGTGACTGTCTTCTGGACTGATCTCCGAGCACCCATCGCTAACAGAGAGGTCTTGTAGATCCCCAACCCTCTTGTCTGAAGTGGAGCATCGTCGCGCAGTCAGGAGGGCCGTCTTCATGGACACTAAGCTCAACTGACTATTTGAGGTCTTGATATGATCTCTTTATATGGCATGTAAGACCAAGAAGGGATAAAACATGGTCTTAGGGGATTTTACCTCTGCATACCCTTTCAGGAACCTAATAATTAGGTCCTGCTTACTCAATCAATCAACTTTATTTATATAGCGCTTTTACAATCACGGTTGTGTCAAAGCAGCTTCACAGTGACAAACAGGACAACATTGCAACAAAATTTGATTTGGCTGCACAGTTGTTCTGGAGAAACTAGTGATGTTATCAGCTTATTTTAATTTATCATATAGTGACAATGTTGGCAGATCAGTACTATAGTTTATAGAATTAAATAAACTTTGATCATAATTTTAGTGTCCCCAACTGAGCAAGCCAAGCCAAAGGCGACAGTGGCAAGGAACCAAAAATCCATCAGGGCATGATGGAGAAAAATAAACCTTACTTAGAGACATATGCCACCCACAGTGTTGTGGTTTACTGTAATTGCAGCCACATATACATTAAGGGTGGACAAGTGTTTATCTAGACCCTCTTAGTGGAAGGAAGGCACCAACCTCTTGGTGACCCAATGCCACATCTTAGGGGGTCTTCACCTTGGGAACAACATGATGTTGGAAAAATGTGCCAATTGAAGGCATAAAGCCACATATAACAGGGGGCTCTTGTCTGAGGGATTTTGTCTATCACCACTGGTGATAGCCCTCTGAATTTCTTCTTGTTCCATCCAGAGACCATACATGGAGGTTCCAGAGGTTTAGGCATGGGTGCCACTGAGAAAGAAGATCCCTTTTTTCAGAGGGATTTGCCAGGAAGGGTCCAACACCATCAGCTTGAGCTCTGAGACAAGTCTAGTTGGGCCTGAATGAACAACCATTAAGACATTTCTTCCTCACTGAGCTTGCACAATATATGTGTGATGAGGCTTACTGGGATGCGTCCGTCTCAGCGTACGCATTTGAGGTCATGGCTATCCGAGGGAGAGAGAGAAGGTTCCGTCACAGACGGAAAGGCATCTTTAAACAGACACAATCTACTGTGTAGCTCTTTCAGAGGAATTTTTGTTAGGTGGCAGAACCCAAGGGAACTCCTCACACAGAAGTTCGCCCTAGAAAGAGACTGCTGAAATGTGCTTTATTATTCAGCATGTGGAGGTGAATGGATTCCCTTCTCTTATGTCCGGTAGAGACATTATGCTTTAGCTCCAAAGAACAAAGCTGAATGAGTGGAGCTCACCAGCTTCCTTTTATACCCGTAAGTTCAGGGGAGTGGCTGGCATGTTTTGGGGCTCAACGGCGAAGTTACATTGTATTGTTAAGTTGTATAATTGTACAGTGAGAGTGAAACAATACATTCATTTTGTCTTAATTACAGATCACCAATACCAAAAAAATGTATAAACACATCACACATGCTCCGTCTGCAGTGCGTATGCGGTGCATATTTTTTCCCGTACCCATGTTAACGGACAGCTTTCACACTGCACGCGGATGCTGTCCGTCAGTCCGTTCCAGGTGTGGTGTGTATACAGCAGTGTAGCGATCATTTCCGTACAGAGTCTATTTTTTTGCTGTGCTGCACTGCTGCATTAAAGAGACAGAACATAGTTTGCATTAAAATAAACATGTACTGACGTGAAAATCTAGTAATTTCACCACAGATGCACATCATTTTTAAATATACTCTTGTTTCAAAGTCAACACATGGCTTTTTTTTCTTGGGTAAAGCAAGGAAACGACACCTTACCAGGCATTTAGGTAAAAAAGTGCCATAATGAATAGCACTCGTCCTTTCATGGAGGTGGAAAACAAAGTTCTTTATGATTTATTTTAAAACGGTTTAAAAACGAAAGAAAAGACGAGAGTCGGCTGTTTAGAATAGCCTATTGTAAGTTTCTAATTTAAAAATGTTGTGATTTTAGGCTATAACCTATGCTTAAAATGTTTTGCCACTTGTGTGAGCTAAATCTAAAGAACTAGGCTATATAAATTTGAACTAATTAATTGAATAAAATGTTGTTTAAATGTAGCACATTATAACCTGACATCTATGAAAGAATAAACAAGGAGAATTGCAATTCTGACAAGATGTTCAGTAACAACTTTTGGATTTTAAATTAAAAAAATAATAAATAAATGCTGTGTTTGGTTTAAACCTTTTTTTGCTTTTTGCTTTTTGCTCCTGCACCGCATACGCACCGCAACACGCACTGCATACACACTGCAGACGGAGTATGTGTGAAACGGGCGTAAGACTGTTTTCTGGTCTTAGCTGGTTCAAGTAGGTCTTTGATTGTATATAGCCCCGTTTCCACCAAAATTACCCGGAACAATTTGTACCAGGAACTTTTTTACAGGATTTTTTTCTCCCCCCAGACCTGCAACTGTCTGCTTTTCCACCGCGATCTAAAGTTCCGTGAAGATTAGCGAAATTAGTCCAGTGATGTAGGACTGCGCGCGACTGCTCCTCCAAGTCAGTGATGGACAGTTATCATTTTTGTGCGACCACAAAAATGAACAAAAAATTATGACATTTTTTGTACCGATTGAAAGATTTAGTGGTGTGTTTACTGAACCGATCTGGTGTTTACATGTGATTACTTTCAATCGCAATCATTTTGTCACATGCAGTTTGAATGTCAAAAATGTCAACACTGATTTCTCCACCAGCTGGAATGTGTTAACTGTAGCCATAGCAACTCTTAACGGCCACCAGGACTAATACAGTATTATAAAAGCTATTTATTTGGAGTAAAGTGTAATAATCATCTCAGGAAAAAATAAAAAAATTCTGTCAGGCGCAGTTAAAGTAAAAACTACCTGGGGCAATGTACGCTGTGTCATTATTCCAACATTATCTTCATAACTTACAAAATAAAAAGTTTACCCCTCAGAAAACCCCTCAGAGCAAGACTGATATTTACTGAACGTAGACCGAACCTTGCAAAAGACTTTTAAAAATGCCGGTTGAAATAAAATGCGGCGCGAGCTCAACCAATCAGCATGTTCAGTGCCCAAGTCCCGCCCTCGAAAGGTCCAGAACTTTGAAAAAGTACTACCTCGCGAGCAGGGCCGTTTGGAGGGGGAAATATTTATCTGAAACTTCGTTTAGACCCTGGTTCCTACGGTCAAAACACACTGAGTACCACCCAAAGTTCCTGGTTCCTGGGTAAAGTTCCTGCGGTGGAAACGCAGCTTATGATGGTCTTCTAGCCTGGCCAAGCTGGCCCTCAGCAGGTCATTAGCTGGGCTTCCGGCCTTGTCAAACTTGTATTTAGTTGGGTGGTGGTATTTTGTGTACATATACCAACCTATCCTAGTTTGCTGGATATATAGCAGAAGAATGCTTTCATAAGTTTTTCAGTACTCAGTGAATGTCTAAGAGATTTTGCTTGATAAATGTAAAGCTTTCAACTGTGTTCATTTCTCACAGCTGTTCTAGCAGTCATTACGTCAATTGAATTGTACAGATGTCTGCTACTAAATCAATGGCAGAACCCTCCATAAAACTTACCAATAACTGAAAACCTTATAATTGTAATTTTAAGCTGTGAGTAATACCGAAATAATAGCATTGTTAGGCATCTGTCCTTTATTTCACTATCTCTGTCCTCTGCCTGTCCTTTCCGTTTGTGTAATCTAATGGAGTGGGGTTTGAACTGTATTGATTTTAAAAGTGAAATGTTGGGATGAAGTGGGACTTGGGGGTTTGGAGCACAGTGAGAAACAGAGACAGGCAGGGAAAGTCAATGGGATAAATCGTATCTATTATGAGTCTCAGTGGTGTCTTAAATGGCGGCAATTATATAGAAACACTTGAATGGCCGATTCAGTCAGCATGTCTCCCACACTGTAGGCCAGGAGGACGCCTGACCTGGAATAACTTGCATGTACACACATACATATATAAGCTAGCACTGACGAATAAGTGTGCATGCATATGCTTACAAATGATCTATTTTAATCCTTAGATCCCTGTTTGTTTATTTTTCACACAAAGACTTTAGGTATCTATTTATGCATGTGCATGAACACAGGGGCATCTGCAGATGAGCAGTAGGGGGCATGGAAGAGCAAAACTATCTATGTTTATTTGATAACAAAATCCTCATAAATGTGTTTTATACCGTCAGTAAAAACAAATATCTCTTTATTTCATTTTTAAGCAGGTGAGAAAGAAAGCTCTAATCCTACAAATCAAGTAATTTTTGTCTTGTGTGTGATTAAGCATACATTTATTTGAAATGAACGTGGAATACATACATCATTATATCTCAAAGGGATCCCACCCTGATCCCATAACAAGTGTGCATAATTTGTAAGGGTAATTTATGGTAATGTAGGAGAGAGTATGATAGAGGAGAGATTAAACTAATTAGACTTGCATGCTTTGGGAAAATACATTTCACCCACGTTAACAGTGCACTCTGCGAAGAGGAGAGTTATTTTTCCCATGAGTGTCTCTATAGGTAATGCTGCAGAACAGGTTTAGGATATTAAAATCATTCCAGCTTGCTTTGGGGAATGTGTTTTTGGCCTGTTCCTGCTGATACTGACACTCAAATGATTTCATCTTGTTTTAAGTATACATTTTGATAATTTGAATTGGGAAATAATTTGATTGAATGTATGACTAGTGAAACAGCATTACTTTTACTGATGAAAGAATGGAAAAAAAGGCAGCTCCACCCTTTCAATTGTGTTCAGTGTAACTGATCTCAGTTCAGGTCACTTAAATTCACAAAGCTTCAATTAGCTTAACAAGTGTAATTGTGTTGGCAAAGCATTCATAGATGACATCTAAACTATGACACCCAAATTAAAGCTTGATTATAATATTATAAGTACAAATGGCTCTGCATTGTTCATTTAGTCCTTTTTTTTTTTCTTTCTTTTTTTTTTTGGGGGGGGGGGGGGGGGGGGGGTTGCCTGATATTATAAGAAAAAAAAATTCTGAAAGTGTGATTTTTTTTTCTACATTCCCCTGATTGATCTCATGGTGATTTATCCTCGATAAAAAACTGCAAGTAATGACACAAGGGTGCTTGAAATAAAACACCACACAGTTCCTCCTTATTAAGCTGCATTGAGAGTTTTAATACTGTTAACCTTAATGTAGCACTATGGGCAGTCTGATTAATTAATATTTTCTGAAAATTGAATATCAAGTCCCATGTAATTATGCTTAATGGAAAGGGATAGTGAAAGAGAATGCGATGAGACAAAGACCAAAAGTGTTAAAAGGCCCCTCTTTCTTCTCTCTAGTTACAATAATAATACAATAACACAAATGGATGTGTGATGATCATAAACTAACTAAAAAATGTTAATAAAACCAATTTATTTGATCTTTTTTAAAGTCTAGATAACATCTACATCATTCTCTGTTTACACTCTCTCAACCTCTCTTGATAAGGTGCAGTGTGGGAGTTTTTGCTTTGTTGACTTTCTGTCATTCTCTCCCTGGTCCAACTCATCCATTATAAAGTAGATGAAGTAATTAAATGAATTTATTCAATAATTAAATTGCTTTAAGTACACTGTGGCACTATCAAAACTCTGTGAACTAGTGGTGCAGAAATTCAGCTTTGAAACTTCCCAACGCAATGAGGCCAAAGGTTTTAAAATCTTGAAAGGTGTCAAAACATTTGGCAAATGTTGACTTTGATGCTTTTGATATCTTTTATGTTTGCATGAGAGACTAGAGTGAACAGATGTGCACCTGACATTGATATTATACTTTTCGTCATGACAATTTCAACAATTACGGGTAAACGAAAAAGGCTATTCAGCAAAGTAGCTGGTCTGAAAAAAGCTGCAGCCCTTGAAATCTGAATCCCTGTTGCTTTTGCCAAGCACATTATTAGACCAGTGGAGCAAAACATCCATTGGCCCTTCTTAATGAAGAGTTATTTGTCATCGGAGAATCTTAAAATGAGCCTCTTACCATTATACTTGTTCTACCAGAACCCCACTCTCCTTTCTGTTGCTTGACTCTGCAAATGCAGCTCTTTATTCCAATGCAAGGTCCACCTACAATCAGCCTGTCTCTAATGAAAACGTATGTTTCTTATCATTCGACGAAAGGCAGGAACCATTAGCAATGCCTGTCTAATTGATTCAAATGGTTTTAAATGTGCATACATCCAGTGATGCAAATGGAAAGAAAGGTGGTTGGCTTGTGTGCATTTCTTCATCTGAAATATGAATGAATGTTTTTGTTTTTGTATAAGAGGAGGAATACATAATTGACCTCACAAATGAGGCACGTAAATCAAATCAATTTTTTTTTTCGTTTTTTTTTCACTTAAGTCATTTTCCCTATTGATCTTTTGAGATTTGTTCTATTTGTGTACCAAAGACAGCATTGTGGAATTTGTCACAACCTGGTGGTGTCGTGATGCTGATGAAAGGACGACTCAAATTGCAGTTGAAAGAACGTCTCAGGTTACGTATGTAACCCTAGTTCCCTGAGGGAACGAGACGCTGCGTCGAAACGCTGTGAGAACGCCTCTGCGTTAATGCGTCGTGAAGCGCCTGTAGAACCATTCCATCGGAAAAAAGATCGATCGTCGGCGTGATGACGTCATCGACCGGAAGCTATAAAACGTCCGTGAAAACAAACAGGAACTAACTTCTGATGATGCCTGAAGTAAGTGATCACGGACACGCCGGGAGTATGGCAAAGCGACGCAGCGTCTCGTTCCCTCAGGGAACTAGGGTTACATACGTAACCTGAGACGTTCCCTTTCGGGGAACTCGAGCTGCGTCGAAACGCTGTGAGAACGCTTATACCCACAACGCCATAGGACCAAGTGTCTCGTATGTGTGAAGCCGAAGCGCACACGGTTACGAGAGTACCTGTGCCCCAACAGTAGATGCCAGGTCTAGTTCGTAGAACCTGACGAAGGTTAAAGGAGACGACCATCCGGCCGCGTTACAAATATCGTGGCGGGAAGCCCCCGACAAAAGTGCTTTAGAAGCAGCCATACCCCTGGTTGAATGCGCCCGGACAGCCAGTGGAGACTGCTGCCCGGCCGCCTCATAAGCAAGTGAGATGGCCTCGACCACCCACTTGCTCATCCTCTGCTTAGATACTGGGGCCCCTTCTTAGGGGCCCGAAACAGACAAACAGCTGATAGTTTTCCTCCACAGGGCAGCTCTGTGGACATAGTATCTAGTGCTCTAACAGGGCACAGCAGATTAATCCTTCCTGGTCTGACGTTGTGAAAGGAGGAGGACAGAATGCTTGAAGAGTAATGGGGCCCCGTGGGCTCGTAGGAACCTTGGGGACATAACCCGGCCTGGGATGTAGAAATCCCCGGCGCAAACTCTAAACATGAGGGCCCTACAGACAGGGACTGAATATCTCTTATTCTTTTGAGAGATGAAATAGCCAAAAGGAATATAGTCCTGAGGTGAGGAACTTATCCGACACCTCCTCCAAGGGTTCAAACGGAGGCTCGGACAAGCCCCGCAAAACACCTAGGCTAAGTCCCATGCTTGGACCCTCGAGTGCATAACAGGCCTCAACCTTAAAGTGCCACGGAGGAAACGTGTAATCAGAGGGTGTCTTCCCAAGACACTCCACCCAAAGGGACGTGGAAGGCACCCAAGGCCGCCACGTACGCCTTTATTGTGGAGGGGGTCAACCCTGCCGAGAACCTTGCCTGCAGAAACTCCAGCACTGTACCAATCGGGCAGTTAACTGGGTCCCACTGGCGTTCTCTGCACCATGCTGAGAAAAGTTTCCCTTTCAGAGCGTACAGTTTCCTCGTAGACGGAGCTCTGGAGTGAAGGATGGTCTCTACGACCTCGGCCGAGAGACCTTCCTCTATGAGCCTAGCCCCCTCAGAGGCCAGGCCCACAGTTTCCACATCTCTGGGCGTGGGTGCAGGAATCTCCCGCCCGCCTGAGATAGTAGATCCCTCCTGGTCGGAATCTCCATCGGAGAGCCTTCCAGGAAAGATATCAGGTCCAAAAACCATACTCGGGTCGGCCAGTACGGAGCAAATAGAAGTACCTGGGCCCCGTCCCGGCGTACCCTCTCCAGAACTCCTGGAAGCAAGACAATCGGGGGGAAGGTGTACAGAGGTAGCTTCGGCCACCCCTGTACCATGGCATCCATCCCCAGCGGGGCTGGATGGGTCAGAGAAACCACTGCGGGCAGTGAGAACTCTCCGCCGAAGCAAATAGCTCCCATATACCTTCCATAGGAGCTCCACCACTTCTGGGTGGAGTCTCCATTCCCCAGGCCTCGGCCCCTGCCTCGACAGGCTGTCTGCTTCCTGATTCAGGACCCCCGGGATATATACTGCTCTGACTGACAGCAATTTCCCTTGGGCCCACAGGAGGATCCGATGTGCCAATTTGTCCAACGGACGGGACCTCAGACCCCCCTGGTGATTTATATAGACGACCACCGATGTGTTGTCTGCACATGGTGGCCCCTGAGGTCGGGCAGGAACTGTTTTAATGCAAGAAACACTGCGAGCATCTCTAGCCGATTTACGTGCCAGTGCCGCTGATGTTCCTGCCATAGACCCTGGGATGAGCGACCACTCATGGTCGCCCCCCCAGCCCGTGAGAGAGGCATCTGTCGTTAGCGTTACGCGACGAACATGAGCCCCTAACACGGGACCCTGAGATACCCCGGGTTTTTCCACATGACCAGAGCACGTAAGCATCGCCGCGTGACTGTGATCGTGCGGAGCGGATTTCCCCTCGGGGAGAATCCCTTTGTTTTGAGCCACCACTGCAGTGGCCTCATGTACAGTAGGCCAAGAGGTATTACACTGGACGCTGCTGCCATGAGACCTAACAGTTTCTGGAACTGTTTCACAGTGACGGCCCGGCCTAGCTTCTGTTCTTTGACTGCTGCCAGGATCGATGCTATGCGTGTTGGCGATAATTGCGCCCGCATTATTACCGAGTCCCAGTTCACACCTAGAAAAGTGGTTCTCTAAGCCGGAGAAAGCACACTCTTCTTGGCGTTCAGCCTCAACCCCAACTTCGACATATGCGCGAGAACAGCATCTCGATGCTGAACCGCCATCTGCTCTGTATTCGCTAGAATCAGCCAGTCGTCGATATACCTCAGTATGCGGATGCCCTGCAGACGCAACGGCGCCAGTTCTGCATCCACACACTTGGTAAGTGTGCGGGGTGACAGTGCTAGACCGAAAGGAAGCTAATGTCGGGCGTAAGCCCCATCCTTCTTCGGCACGATGAAGTAACGGCTGTAAAACCCAGACTCCCTGCTGGGAGGGGAAACCCTCTCTATAGCCCCTTTTTGCAGGAGTGTCTGTACTTCCTGTACCATTACCAGAGCCTGCTCCGGGCCCACCTCTGTAGGTAGGACACCCCTGCAGGACCCAATGAGATATATTCGATTGACGTTTCCACTCGTCTAGAAAATCTACTAAGGGAACCAGCCTCTCGAGGCTGGCCTCTGGTGTACTTTGAGCAACAAGCACAGTGCCCTGAAGCGGCGGACCGGCAGGGAACGACTGACTTGACTGCTCGGGAGCCCCCCGAAGGGGGAGCGGACCACCCTCGAGTGGCCCGCGGGGACCGCCTGCGCCCCGTCATTGCGGCGGGGTTGGCCGTGCGGCCCCCAGAGGGCGCTGCAGGACAACGGGTACCGTAGGCAGAGGTAAACACCGTTTCCCTTCGGAGGGGACTACCCTCAGCGTCCTTTTGTTTCTCCTGCCCTCCGAGGAGGGGGCGGCCCACCCTCAGGTGGCCCGCGGAGACCGACTGCGCCCCGGCATTGCGGCGGGGTTGGCAGCGCGGCCCCCAAAGGGTGCCGCAGGGAAAACGGGAACCGTAGGCAGGGGTAAACACCGTTTCCCTACGGGGGGAACCACCCTCAGCGTCCTGGCGCTTCTAGCGTCAGGAACGCTTCGACGAGGCCTTCTTGGCGATCAGGACTGTCCTCAGATCAGCCCTGCCCCTCGAAGGCCTCGTCTGAGAGCGCCGCCCCTCGTCCCCGCGCTGAGGGGGAGTTCGGGTGGCGACGCTCTGTTTTTGTTTTGCCCTGTGCGAGGCGCTCGTACTCGGCTTGGGCTGCTTGATGTCAGCAGCAGCCCCAGGGACCTGGACCCTGAGAGGGAGAAACTGCTTGAGCGCCGCAGCTTGCTTTTTGGACTCCTGGAACCTCTCGGTGACAGTATGGACTGCGTCACCGAAGAGGCCTCCAGGAGAAAGCGGCGCATCCAGCAAAAAAGCTTTCTCCCTCTCTTTGATGTCAGTGGGGTTCAACCATAAGTGCCTTTCCGTGGCCACCAGGGCTGCCATAGAGCGGCCCACACATCTGGCCGTCTCTTTGGTGGCCCGGAGAGCTAAATCGGCAGAAGAACGAAGTTTCGTAATAATATCTCCCCCCACTGCATCGCTACTGTCCAGATCCCTCAGCAGGTCAGCCTGGTATGCCTGCACGATTGCCATAGTGTGCAGGCATGCAGCCGCCTGACCCGCTGCCGAGTACGCTTTGCCCACCAACGCCGACGTTGTTTTTAGAGGTCTGGTGGGCAAAGACGGAGCTTTAAGGGACGACGCCGAGGAAGGCGAGAGATGGCTCGCGAGCGTCTCTTCAACCTTTGGCATCGCCCCATAACCATACTGTTTCAGCCCAGCAATGTTACTATAGACCGAAGTCTGTGGGCTGAAAACGCGGTATGATGCCGGTCTCTTCCACGATCTTGCCACCTCAGTGTGCAAGTCGTGAAAGAACGGCAAGCCCCGCCGCTGAGGCTCTGAAGCGCGAGAAGGCAGGAATCTCTCGTCTAATTTACTTGCACGTTTACTTCCTGCCTCGTATCTCTCGGTTGCCCAGTCGATGTTAAGCCTGGCCACCGCTCGCGTCAGAACCTCAACGAGCTCCTCGCATGCAGGGGACTGAAGTGGCGAGTCTTCAGTCTCAATGCTTTCAACGTCCACCTCCTCAGAGCTGGACAGATGAAGCACCGGCGACTCTCTCGGGGGGGAAGAAACCGCCATGCGTGCTTCCATGCCCCGAGAAGAGCCGCTGGATGGTGCAGGTGAGGGCAGAGATACGGCAGTGCCCGTCTCTAACCCCTCTGCAACATCCAATTGTGATCCCCACGACTGCAGCCTCCGCTCCGCCTCGGCGGCAGCGGGACCAGAGCCGCGGGGAACACGAGCCGAGGCACCCTCCTCAAAGAGTGCCCGGCGGGAGCGCAGCGTTCTCAGTGGCATACGCTCACAGTGCTCGCAAGCAGCCCCCTCGAGGGCTGCCTGGGCATGCTGCGCTCCCAAGCAGGCTACACAAAGAGAGTGTGTATCCCCACTCGTGATATAACGTGGGCAGGGATGAACACAACTCTTAAAACTGCTTTCACTCGCCATAATTCTCTATCTATTTTATTTTCTCTTTGTTTTGTTAATATATATGAAATATTTAACAAAAAGGGTGGAAAAACTCTTCAATAGACAGACAAAAACACCAAATAGACAGACAGGTTCACACAGATCGCTTGCTGAAGGCTCAGAAGCTAGTTCCTGTTTGTTTTCACGGACGTTTTATAGCTTCCGGTCGATGACGTCATCACGCCGACGATCGATCTTTTTTCCGATGGAATGGTTCTACAGGCGCTTCACGACGCATTAACGCAGAGGCGTTCTCACAGCGTTTCGACGCAGCTCGAGTTCCCCGAAAGGGAACACAAGTTTATTCAGGACAACCTGAGTCACCAAAAAATAAACAAAAGAAAACAGGAAAACTGTATGGTGGCTCCCGCTGTGTCAGTGCATACAACAGCTGACACACTGGCTGGAAAGACCACAGAGAATACAGGAGGCAGGATGACCCAGCAGAAGACGAGACCAAGCCAACAAGGCAATCAACGCTTGCTGCAACTCCTCGGCTAAGGGTCCTGAATACAGAGTCAAAAACCAGGTAAGACACAAGACAGAACATAGTGCAGACATCAACCATTAACATGACAAGAAGTGATCCACTGACAACAAGAGATAGACACAGCTGGGTATATAAAGGGTAGAGGGAACAAGTGACAAGTGCGGGAGATCAGCTCGTGATCGAGATAATTACTCCAATCACGAGCTGCAGAAAAATGACAGGACAGGACAAACAACAGGAAGAGCCCATTTTACACCCTGAACCTGTGACAGGTGGTGTGACGTGACAAGATCTTGGTACGTGGAACTAAAAAAAAAAAAAGTCTACTATTCATTTAATTTCGAACCTACTTTTAAATAGCATTAAAAGTGAGTATGTATCTTTAACAGGCAATATACCATTAAAGGTCAAATACATGACATTAAATCAAATAACTACTTTTGGCAGTCAAAACTGATTGTATCCACATAAGCAGAGTACATATGATAGTTTGAGTGCAGAGTATGCTGCCTTATGGCAAATCATTCTCAAAAAGATGTACCTTAGTAAAAGTGGGGATTTGGCACTTACTAGCATGAAGAACAAATATAGACACAGAGTGTGTATATTACAGATTAGATCAATTAAGACTTCAACTTTTTTCAATACATATGATTGCAAATGTGACAAATATTAGTCCCTACACTGTTCATATATTAATCGGCTATATACATTACAAATAGTGCATTTTTAATTAATTGTCACTGTAATTAACAAATTATCATTGTTTAATTAGTTTAAAGAGTTAGAATGTGTATTATGCTTTGTCAACAACATATTAACCGTGAATTGTTCTCACTTTAGATTAGGTCAGAGGAAATTGGAAAATGTCATTAATTAAGTACTGTATACCAACCTTTATTAGACATTAGTTTAATTAGTATTGTGTTCTTTAAATTTTTTGCAAATTCATTTGTGTATGATATCCTAATCATATCCCTAATGCAAAACATAAAAACTTTTTGCATAACATAATGCTGTCAAAATGTTGATTGTGTGTGTGTGTGTGTGTGTGTGTGTGTGTGTGTGTGTGTGTGTGGGTGTGCGTGTGTGCGTGTGTGTGTCATCTGAACCAACCGATCAATGATTCAAGGACTTTAGTCACTTTAAAAAGTCCACTGAGTTAGCGCAAACTTTATATTAGGTGTCTTCAACTAAAATGCACTTACATAAAAATAGAAATAAATATATAAAAAATAATAATAACTGTACAATATTATTATGCTCATGTTATTTTGCAAAATACATTTGTTGCTATTAAGGTGGAATATATACGTAAGGATATGGGTGGGTTGGTGGTATGGTTAGGTTTAACTGTGGGTTAAGGTATAAGAAAAGGATAAACAGTGTAATTATAGATGTAATCACATAAATGGATTAGAGCTGTAATTAATTGTATTTTTAAATATGAGTACAATGTATATTCAAACAGTATATTAATGTAAATGTTAAATGTGACACTTAATATAAAGTGGGACTATTGACATATCATCCACAATTATAAATACAAAATGTATTAATGAGTAATGTGATAAAAAAAAAAAAAAAAAAAAAAAAAAAACATGTTAGTAGTTAATGGACTCAAAACCTCCACAATGAAATTAGAAAGTACTTAAAAAGACAAAAGTAATCTTTTCTCTTTTAAATTCTGTCTCTATGGCGATGGTTACCAAGTGAACACTTGTGCTGAGCTCCAAGTTTCCAAGGGTTTCTAGTAGTCAAGTAGGTATGGTGCTGACCTCAATGAGGACAGCAGCTGATAGAGTGAGCTCCATAATAACAAGATCTAACTGCAGCTTATGAATCATTTCACTGTCACAAGTGCTGAAACTGCAGAACCATTATTATAAAAAAAAGTGAGGAAGTCCCTGTTTTTTTTTTTTTTTTGGTCTTTGTCTTTGTATTGAAAAACAATTTCCACTTGTTTAACTTCATTAATGTTGAAGGATTATTTTAGGCCAGTAGTTCCACTTCTTTTTTGGCCCCAGTAAATTATTTTTTATTTGCAAGTACTATATCTTTGTGCATCTAAAACTGTAATTATTCAAACGGTGTTGCTAAATGTTTTCAATCAGAATGTGTAAACCATAAGTCAACAAAATGAGCAAAGTGGAATGTTGATAATACTGTCCGTTTTAAAGTCTTGAGCACAGACATAAGTTTTAAGACTTGCTTCATTGCTTCATATTGAAGGTATTTATTATTAATGGATGATTTAAAAAAAAAAAAAAAAAAAAAGCATGTTAAACTGGGCAGATACATTGTAATCCACTATAAATGTTGCCCCAGAGTCTAATATTTTCCTTTTTTTCTTTAAAAATGATCAACCAAGAATCAAGGAACCAATATTTTTTATATATATATATATAAAAAATATGACATTCTGTCAACAACTTTACTTTTGTACTAAGACATTCTGCCTTTCTCTTGCTGTCGCTGTCTGTTTTTCTTCTATAATTTGTCTGAATGCAGACACGTCAAATCAAGGTATATTAATGTTGTGTATGCTTACTGATGTGATAGACTGACATTTTCAATGCTTTATTAGATTGATAAACATCTATTGCTGCTTCTATGAATTTATTTTATCATAATTGTTGACTGAAAATGACACAATTCAATATTGCCTACAGAGATTTCTTCAAATAAAAAAATATGAACGTCACTGTCAGACTTTAGATTATGAAATATGCACAAACATGACTGAGAATCATGCAGAGCTAAAATCTTTCAGCAAAGGAAACGTTCATGGTTTTTATATGTTTATTTTCATCTACAAAATACATGATTCATGTGGTTATTTCACAAATGTGGTTTGAAAAGAGAATCATCTGAAACTATAATTTAATGACCTTTATATGTATAATGATATGTATAATGATGATCTTTCCCAATTGCAGCTTCTGAGTGTTTGTTTCAGAGGCCACTACATGTATACACAGGTCCTTCTCAAAAAAATAGCATATGTGATAAAAGGTCATTATTTTCCATAATGAAATGATAAAAATTAAACTTTCACATGTTTTAGATTCATTGCACACCAACTGAAATATTTCTGGTCTTTTATTGTTTTAATACTGATGATTTTGGCATCTAAATCAATCTAAAAAAAAATAGCATATTTCATCAGACCAATAAAAGAAAAGTGTTTTTAATACAAAAAAAAGCCAACCTTCAAATAATTATGTTCAGTTATGCACTCAATACTTGGTCCGGAATCCTTTTGCAGAAATGACTGCTTCAATGTGGCGTGGCATGGAGGCGATCAGCCTGTGACACTGCTGAGGTGTTATGGAGGCCCAGGATGCTTCGATAGCGGCCTTAAGCTCATCCAGAGTGTTGGGTCTTGTGTCTCTCAACTTTCTCTTCTCAATATCCCACAGATTCTCTATGGGGTTCAGGTCAGGAGAGTTGGCAGGCCAATTGAGCACAGTAATACCATGGTCAGTAAACCATTTACTAGTGGTTTTGGCACTGTGAGCAGGTGCCAGGTCGTGCTGAAAAACCAAATCTTCATCTCCATAAATCTTTTCAGCAGATGGACGCATGAAGTGCTCCAAAATCTCCTGATAGCTAGCTGCATTGACCCTGTCCTTGATAAAACACAGTGGACCAACACCAGCAGCTGACATGGCACCCCAGACCATCACTGACTGTGGGTACTTGACACTGGACTTCAGGCATTTTTGCATTTCCTTCTCCCCAGTCATTTCCGAATGACATGCAAAATTAGCTTTCATCCGAAAAAAGTACTTTGGACCACTGAGCAACAGTCCAGTGCTGCTTCTCTGTAGCCGAAAAGTGGCTTGACCTGGGGAATGCGGCACCTGAAGCCCATTTCCTGCACACGCCTGTGCACGGTGGCTCTGGATGTTTCTACTCCAGACTCAGTCCACTGCTTCCGCAGGTCCCCCAAGGTCTGGAATCGGTCCATCTCCACAATCTTCCTCAGGGTCCGGCCACGTCTTCTCGTTGTGCAGCGTTTTTGGCCACACTTTTTCCTTCCCACAGACTTCCCACTGAGGTGCCTTGATACAGCACTCTGGGAACAGCCTATTCGTTCAGAAATCTCTTTCTGTGTCTTACCCTCTCGCTTGAGGTTGTCAATGATGGCCTTCTGGACAGGGTCGGGTCGGCAGTCTTACCCATGATTGCGGTTTTGAGTAATGAACCAGGCAGGGAGTTTTTAAAAGCCTTAGGAATCTTTTGCAGGTGTTTAGAGTTAATTAGTTGATTCAGATGATTAGGCTAATAACTCGTGTAGAGAACCTTTTCATGATATGCTAATTTTTCAGATAGGAATTTTGGGTTTTCATGAGCTGTATGCCAATATATATATATATATATATATATATATATATATATATATATATATATATATTATGGCATGCCGTTCAGGAAATTGTAGTATTTATAATATGATTGGTTGTATATATTGAATGAATGTCTGAATATATGGAATGAAAGTCTGAATATATGGAATGAAAGTCTGAATATATGGAATGAATGTCTGAATATATGGAATGAAAGTCTGAATATATGGAATGAAAGTCTGAATATATAGAATGAAACTTGAATAAATGGAATGAAACTTGAATATATGGAATGATTCTTGAATAAATGGAATGAAAGTTGAATATATGGAATGAAAGTCTGAATATATGGAATGAAACTTGAATATATGGAATGAAAGTCTGAATATATGGAATGAAAGTCTGAATATATGGAATGAAACTTGAATATATGGAATGAAACTTGAATATATGGAATGAAAGTCTGAATATATGGAATGAAAGTCTGAATATATGGAATGAAAGTCTGAATATATGGAATGAAAGTCTGAATATATGGAATGAAAGTCTGAATATATGGAATGAAACTTGAATATATTGAATGAAAGTCTGAATTTATTGAATGAAAGTCTGAATATATGGAATGAAAGTCTGAATATATGGAATGAAAGTCTGAATATATGGAATGAAAGTCTGAATATATGGAATGAAACTTGAATATATTGAATGAAAGTCTGAATATATTGAATGAAAGTCTGAATATATTGAATGAAAGTCTGAATATATTGAATGAAAGTCTGAATATATTGAATGAAAGTCTGAATATATTGAATGAAAGTCTGAATATATTGAATGAAAGTCTGAATATATGGAATGAAAGTCTGAATATATGGAATGAAACTTGAATATATGGAATGAAACTTGAATATATGGAATGAAACTTGAATTTATGGAATGAAACTTGAATTTATGGAATGAAAGTGTGAATATATGGAATGAAAGTGGTCCGTGTACTTTTGCGATCATTTGTTTTTCGATTTAATATCAAGTTGAAAATGAGAAAACAGCTAATTTATTAAATTTTCGTTTTTTGAAAAAAATGAAAAATGAGAATTCGGTTTGATTTTATATTTTTAGGTTCAAGGATAGAAAATGGATAAAGGCTTGAATATTCAATATCTACGTGTGGGCTTGCATTAAACGCCCCTTTCCGCTGATTGGTCAACCAAAGATCAACCCGTGCTGCTCTCGGTGGTTCCACAATTCCATGCAGAATAGCCAACCCGAAAAAACACCGTAGCATATGCACGCCAAAATGAGTTTTGGCGTATATTTTCCACAACATTGCATACTTGTACTATTTATACGCATTTTCGTGCTGGTGGACGGATTCTTAAAACTGTTTAATAAACTCTCTCTCTCATCAAACAACCGGACTAATTCTTTGACACAGATCGCGCTGGACAGGGACTAGAAAGGGTTCTCTTTTCTATAGGCATGGACTCGACAACCAACGTGCTAGAGAAATATTAGCTGATTTATTATTTCAGGAATATTAATGTAGGCTACATTGCATCTGCTGCGTGACCCACTGAACAGCGAAAGATAGATACATTCTAGCGAAGCGACGACCAGTATCAATTTAATTGTAGGCTAAATATGCTGCAGTGCAGTCATATCTATTATTTTAGACAGCACACTGAGTTTTGGACAAGGGATGAAGCTTAAGCTTACTATCACAGTGCATCTGCTGTTTTGGTTGTTATTCTATTAGTTTTATGTTTTTTTGTTGTTGTTTGTTTGTTTTTAGATAATATAGCTTTACAATTTTTTTAGGGCAATTATTTTATATAAATAAAGGCAAGAATTCTAATCTTTTTTTAAATATATTTGTCCTCTTTTTATGAATTCTGAAGTGGCATTTAAACCTATTTGCAAACTGTTTTAATGCTGCTCGGAAGATTAATACATAATTACAATTACATATAGTGTTATGAGATTAAATATTTAAATATAATATTTTGAATAGGCCTAATTTTTTGAAATACTTTTTATTTATTTATGAAACTATACTTAGATTATGATAGTTATTAAGACCCCAGTAGGTGGCAGCACATCACTGTCTTAATAATAGGCCTAGTGAGTCAGTGAGTCATTCATTCAACAGATTCGTTTAAAACGCTGAATCAGGAATGAAGCAAGTGGATATCAATGGGACATTGAATCATTCACTCAACCAATTTGTTTAAAGAATCAGATTTATTCATTAACAGCACAGCTCAACGAGTCAGCCGCACAACAGTTCTGTGGCTTTATTTTGCAATAGCATTAATTAATTCGATTTTAGCTTCATCCCTTGTTTAAACCTCAGTTACTGTCTGACATAAAAGTTGTGCCTACTGCATAGTTACATTTAAATACTGATGCGCTTAGCTACCTGTAACTGCATCTGCGTGGGTCACGCAGCTCAGATTTTGATAGTTGGACTCAATAACACCAGTGGTGTGCCAGAGAAGTAAGCTGATGGGTAATGTGGGTGCAGATGAGAGGTAATCTACATTAATATTTCTGAAATAATAAATGCAGCTAATATTTCTCTAGCACGTTGGTTGTCGAATCGATGCCTATAGACAAGAGATCCCTTTCTAGTCCCTGTCCAGTGCGATCTAAGCATAGTCCGGTTGTTTGATGAGAGAGAGTTTATTAAACACTTTAAGAATCCGTCCAGCAGGAGGATTGTTAGGGTCGTTTTACACCGCTAACGTGAGCAGTGCATGAGCTGGACGTCAGCGTGACTACCCCGTCACTGCAGCTGCAGACGCGCGAGAGTATTGACACTGGAAGCGTTTGTACAGCATCACAGCAGCAGCTCCCACACTAGAGTAGCTAGGCCTACATACTAAACTAAAAGAAAATGTTCATATTCATCATATTTTCTGGCTAGTTTACTTTATTTTTTATAATCATAGCCATACTTTCACCCAACTGAATAATTACAGTTTTTTTTTAAATTCGCTTTGGTACTATTTTCACAAGTAAGGTGTACATTTTCAAAACTCTTAGTACAAAAATCCATGATCACACTTGTAACACAGCTAGCCATTCTTTCAAACCCTGATGTAATGCTTTCATTCAGTTACACATATTTTCACTCCACATAATCATTTTTTTCAAACACAAGCTTATTGTAATATGTAATTAGAACATTTGGTTTAATCGCCGAAACACAATTGTATGATCTTCTTTCAATTTAGTACTTTTAACAATCAGTTCATCCAACAGCAAACAGTGCAAGATACATGTTTCAAATTGCAGTAGCCTAACACAGGCTACAGATGCCACATAAGAAAATATGTTTGCATTACCTAACTTATGTAAATTAATCCATAATATTTGTTATAGTATCTATTTAGTGTTTTATCAAAAGGTGTGATAAAGTTATGACACAGCCATGATGTTCTAGGGTCTAGTAATCTGTTTACAGTATCACATGGCATACATACTGTAATGTATAATGCTGTATTTGATTCCATCCGTCTTATCCATCCCTTATACTCTATTCTGCTCTATGTTCCCTCGCACACACAGACTCATACACACATCTGGTTCATTATCTGCCTAGGTATAGCCTACATAGGCGTATTGATTTTTATACTGTACAAACTGTATATTCTCTCCCCTTACACTATATCTACCCATCACACAAAACTTTCTGCATTTTTACATTTTCAAATAAAAATCTAAACTAATAATTCTGTAGGATTTATAAGCTTGTTTCCTCATAGAAAGCAAAAAATGTCCCCGCAAGGACAAGGATTTAGGATATTCCCATCTTTATAATTGCCCCCATAATGTAGAGTTTTGTGTATTGTACTATACAATTGAAAATATGCTGAAATGTTTGGGAAAAAAATTGAACTTTGATGATCTGTTGTGGAATTAGTACTATGAGTTTTGAAAATGTACACCTTGCTTGTGAAAATAGTACCAAAGCGAATAAAAAAACAAAACACTGTAAAATAAGTTTAAATGGATCTTCTCCGGATATTTTGTATTCTTCGTTTTCTTTAATGACATAGGGCCTACTCCAGTTATTGTTAAAACACACCACACGTGCTTCTTGTGTGCATTCAGAGCGCTTTTTGTGTGATATTCTATTTATTTGTCCATCAAAAGTGTGCTTTCACTTTACACCGACTGCAGCTGCAGATAGGCTATACATAGCTACATATGTTTCTTGTGTGCATTTTAAGCACTTTTTGTGTGAAAGCATATTTATTTTGTCCATTAAAAGTGTGCTTTCACTTTAATTGAGCGTCAGCAGAACAAAAATAGGCTCGCCGCCGAAACCCCCGCTTCACTGCTGCTCACGCGACGCAACTGCTCCCGGTGGGAATGCACTCATTGATTAACATGGGCGCCGGAAAAATACGCGCTGCTCACGCGCCGCTCACGCTTGAGGTGTGAAAAAGCCTTTATTCTGACCGGATCTGTGGAAACACTGAAAGCGGCACGGGCTGATCTTTGGTTCCCCAATCAGAGGAAAGGGGCGTTTCATGCCAGTCCACACTTTCGATTCCAAATATTCAAGTTTCATTCCATATATTCAGACTTTCATTCAATATATTCATGTTTCATTCCATATATTCAAACTTTCATTCAATATATTCAAGTTTCATTCCATATATTCAGACTTTCATTCAATATATTCAAGTTTCATTCTATATATTCAGACTTTCATTCCATATATTCAAGTTTCATTCCATATATTCAGACTGTCATTCCATATATTCAGACTTTCATTCCATATATTCAGACTTTCATTCCATATATTCAGACTTTCATTCCATATATTCAGACTTTCATTCAATATATTCAAGTTTCATTCCATATATTCAAGTTTCATTCCATATATTTAAGTTTCATTCCAAATATTCAGACTTTCATTCCATATATTCAAGTTTCATTCCATATATTCAGACTTTCATTCCATATATTCAAGTTTCATTCCATATATTCAAGTTTCATTCCATATATTCAGACTTTCATTCCATATATTCAAGTTTCATTCCATATATTCAAGTTTCATTCCATATATTCAGACTTTCATTCCAAATATTCAAGTTTCATTCCATATATTCAGACTTTCATTCCAAATATTCAAGTTTCATTCCATATATTCAAGTTTCATTCCATATATTCAAGTTTCATTCAATATATTCAAGTTTCATTCCATATATTCAGACTTTCATTCAATATATTCATGTTTCATTCCATATATTCAGACTTTCATTCCATATATTCAAGTTTCATTCCATATATTCCAGTTTCATTCCATATATTCAAGTTTCATTCCAAATATTCAAGTTTCATTCCATATATTCAGACTTTCATTCCATATATTCAAGTTTCATTCCATATATTCAGATTTTCATTCCATATATTCAAGTTTCATTCCATATATTCAGATTTTCATTCCATATATTCAAGTTTCATTCCATATATTCAAGAATCGTTCCATATATTCAGACTTTCATTCCATATATTCAGACATTCATTCAATATATACAACCAATCATATTATAAATACTATAATTTCCTGAACGGCATGCCATAATATATATATATATATATATATATATATATATATATATATATATATATATATATATATATATATATATATATATATATATATATACCTATATATACTGTTACGGCCTAGGATCTAGTCGCAACTATTCCTTGTTCCGTCTGGGATTGGGCTCCAAAGACTATTCCTCTTATTTTTATACATCGGAAGATAATTTATAAAGTGAAGTCATTTGACAAAGTGTCATTTGCGGTGTTTGTTTAGGTGCGTATATTATTTGGCCATTATTTGTTTATGCGTTTTCCCATTTTTTAGTTAATTGCTGCTGGTCACCAGTGTATAAATTCATGCCTTGTGTTTTTAAGAGTCAGTGGTGTTCTGTCAAATAAAACAACAAAAACATTATGAACTGAAAAATATTAATGATGCTGTTATTAAAAAAATAATAATATTTGACAGAGTATTAACAACTAATTACATTTTAATGACAAATTAAACTTGTGCCACTGAAAAAAAATGTGTGACATTATAATGGCCAACAGTCAACATCAAAACCAACCACATGACAGTTTAATGTTAACCCTATAAAGCTGTTGAGATTTATGGCCATAAGCAAAAGCTGCTGCAAAATTTGGGCCATTTAAGGCATTCAAACACTCTTATTTATTTTATTTTATTTTTTAAATCTTTCTTCGCCCATGAAACAAAAATGCTCACAGCAAGTGGTATTCCCAGGCGTTCTCCCATCCAAGTACTAAACAGGCCCGACCCTGCTTAGCTTCTGAGATCAGGCGTGCTCTGGTTGGTATGGCCATAAGCAAAAGCTGCTGCCAAATTTGGGCCACTTAAGGCCTTCAAACACTCTTTTTTTTATTTATTTTTTTATTAAGCAAATGCTTACAGCACCTGGTATTCCCAGCCGGTCTCTCATCCATGTACTAACCAGACCTGACCATGCTTAGCTTCCGAGATCAGACGAGATCAGGCGTGCTCAGGGTGGTATGGCCATAAGTGAAAGCAGCTGCCAAATTTGGGCCATTTAAGGTATTCAAAGACTCTTATTTATTTTAATTTTATTTTTTTTCTTTCTTCGCCCATGAAACAAAAATTCTTACAGCACCTGGTATTCCCAGGCGTTTTCCCATCCAAGTAATAACCAGGCCCAGAGCCTGCTTAGCTTCCGAGATCAGACGAGATCGGGCGTGCTCAGGGTGGTATGGCCATAAGTGAAAGCTGCTGCCAAATTTGGTCCATTTAAGGCTTTCAAACACTCATTTAAAAAAAAAAAAAAAAAAAAAAAAAAAAAAAAGATTAAGCAAAAATGGTATGGCCATAAGTGAAAGCTGCTGTGAAATTTGGGCCATGTAAGGCATTCAAACACTTATTTATTTATTTATTTATTTCTTTCTTAGCCCATGAAACAAAAATTCTTACAGCACCTGGTATTCCCAGGAAGCCTGCCATCCAAGTACTAACCAGACCCCACTCTGCTTAGCTTCCGAGATCAGACGAGATTGGGCGTGCTCAGGTTGGTATGGTCATAAGCAAAATCTGCTGCCAAATTTGGGCCATTTAAGGCATTCAAACACTCTTTTTTGTTTTGTTTTTTATTAAGCAAAAATGCTTACAGCACCTGTTATTGACAGGCATTCTCCCATCCAAGTACTAACCAGCCCCGACCCTGCTTAGCCTCCGAGATCAGGCGTGCTCAGTTTGGTATGGCCATAAGCAAAAGCTGCTGCCAAATTTGGGCCATTTAAGACCTTCAAACACTCTTTTTTTAATTATTATTAAGCAAAAATGATTATAGCACCTGATATTCCTAGGCGGTTTCCCATCCATGTACTAACCAGGCCTGACCCTGCTTAGCATCCTAGATCAGACGAGATCAGGGGTGCTCATAGTGGTATGGCCATAAGCGAAAGCTGCTGACAAATTTGGCCCATATAAGGCATTCAGACAATCTTATTTATTTTAATTACTTTTTTTTTTCTTCACCCATGAAACAAAAATGCTTACAGGGCCTGGTATTCCCAGGCGGTCTCCCATCCAAGTACTAACCAGGCCCAACCCTTCTTAGCTTCCTAGATCAGACTAGATTCAGCGTTCTTTTTTTTCTTTTTTCTTTTTTTTTTCATTTAAATGTATCAGTTCCTGTTTAGTTTTCAACTGAATATAACATACATTGATTTTCAATTTTACATTTTTCGTTCATTCAGTTCTCAAATGTACAATATAAATATAGTTCCACACATTTAATTTCTATATCTAGTACATTCAAGCTACATTGCCCAAGTACCTAACCATTGAAATATGTCTTACCCAAATTTGCATTCATGTCACCTTAAATATTTCCCTTTTTTCTCTTTAAAGCAACCCTCCATAACTTTTGCTTTCTTAACACAAGATTCAACTGGTATTTCATCATATCTTCCAACATTTGGAACATTTCCCTGCATCAATTCCTGTTTAATTTTCAACTTCTTTTCTTTACTCATTTATTCCTTTATCATCTTTAGTGATCTCAACTACTACTTCTTTGTTATCTCCCTGAACATTGCACAGGCCCTTAATTTCCTTATTTTTCAGTTCTATTTGATCAATTTCATTTTTTTCTTCTACATTCAACACAGTTTCCATCTCATCTTCTTCCTCTATATCATCTATATTCATATTAGACAGTAATTCCTCCTCTGGCTCCCCACCCACAGCACCAAGGCAGGAAACTGAGCAAACATTCATCTCATTCTCGATTGCTCTCTTTTTATCCGAATGCATGTTTTCCATTTTTCCTATACAATCCCCATCCCCTTTTCCCATTTCTTTTTTTTTTTTTTTTTTTTTTTTGTCCAGACTCTTTATTAAAGTCTTTTGAATTTAAACATTCTTCACTTTCTTTCCTCTTATTCTGCTCCAGGTCCCTTTGAGGAAGCCCCACATTCCCCATTTCAGCGTCTTTACAACAATGATCTTCTTTAGTTTCTATGTCAAAGTCACATTTCAACAAAACTTTGTTACAGCCCAAACACTTGTCTGCTCTGCAATCTTTTGCAAAATGACCCTGCTCAGCACATTCAAAACATTTCAAATCAGGACAGTCCTTAAACATATGCCCAGGTTGCAAACACATTCTACAGAGCTTAATCTGTCCATAATCTATTACTCTGAAGTACCTTCCTCCATCTGATGCTTCAAATTTGGCACTATAAGGCAGCGATGTTACCCCCTTTGGAAATCTTATTTTGACATACCTTGTGCCATCTGCGATGTCCATTCCGGTGTATAGTCTCCTCTTTATCTCTGTTATGGGAGTAACTTCCCACATCTTTAACTTTTCCTTGATTGTTTCATCCTCCACGTAGGCAGGCAGGTGAATAAAAGCAACCACACATTCCTTCAACTCCAACCTCCTTACCTCGCAGATATGCCCATTTATTTCCACCCAATTGATCAGACCATCCCAGTCATCTGAACACCTCAAAGTCAGTTCATATTCGAAGGAGTCCTTGGGTCTCACTGCCAGTAGTTTTCCACTGCCAATTTTCTTTGTCACTGCTCTGATAATATCCTCTGCCTTTATTCCTTTGTTATTCATTATATCCATCACCACCATTGCCTCCTTCAGACCACATATTCCATATTCCACTCTCTTCATTCCACTTTGCTGATCACCAAACTCATTGTTTAGTCCATTAGACTCTCTCAATCCTTTGTCCATTGCATTTTGGTCGATTCCCATTTATGTTCCTGACGTTCCTGAGCCGTTACTGTGTCCATCCATAATTCAAAAAACGTATTCCCTCCAAGTAGATAAAACTGCTTGGAGTTCAGCAAATAGTACCAAAATAAAAAATAAAATATAAAACAAGTAAAAGAACTTCAATAACCAACAAACAAAAACAAGAGAGGACATAGGAGAGCCTTTCTCTCCCAACTGCCAGCTCACTTCCTAGATCGTACCACTATCGTACCACTATTTGGGCCATTTAAGACATTCAAACACCTTTATTTATTTTAACTGAATTTTTTTATTTTTCTTTCTTCGCCCATGAAACAAAAATGATTACAGCACCTGGTGTTCCCAGGCGGTCTCCCATCCAAGTACTAACTAGGCCCGACCCTGCTTAGCTTCCGAGAACAGACAAGATCAGGCGTGGTATGGCCATAAGTGAAAGCTGCTGCCACATTTGGGCAACTTAAGGCATTCAAACACTCTTATTTATTTTAATTTATTTGTTTTCTTTCTTCGCCCATGAAACAAAAATGCTTTTAGCACCTGGTATTCCCAGGCTGTCTCCCATACAAGTACTAACCAGGCCCGACCCTGTTTACAGCACCTGGAATTCCCAGGCAGTCTCCCATCCAAGTACTATCCAGGCCCGACCCTGCTTAGCTTCCCAGATCAGACGATATCGGGCATGCTTTTTAAAATTTTAATTAAATGTTTTTCTTTCTTCGCCTATGAAACAAAAATGCTTATAGCACCTGGTATTCCCAGGAGGTCTCCCATCCAAGTACTAAACAGGCACAACCCTGCTTAGCTTCCGAGATCAAACGAGATCGGGCATGCTCAGTTTGGTATGGCCATAAGCAAAAGCTGCTGCCAAAATTGGGCCTTTTAAGGCCTTCAAACACTTTTTATTTGAATTTAATTATTTTCTTTCTTCGCTCATGAAACAAAAATGCTTACAGCACCTGCTATTTCCTGGCGGGCTACCATCAAAGTAATAACCAGGCCCGACCCTGCTTATCTTTGCCGCCAAACCTTCAGCCTGTGGTCGGACCCTGTATTTCTAAAGACCGGGGTGCCCCAAGAACTGGTATCCAAGCATGCGATTGTCTCAACGAATGCCTCATCCACCGGCTGGGGTGCCACGTACAACGGGCTTACAGTTTCGGGTGTGTGGACTGGGCCTCAACCGCAATGGCACATCAACTGCCTGGAGTTGTTGGCAGTTTGTCTTGCCCTGGGCCGCTTCAAGACGCCACTTTAAGGCAAGCACGTTCTGGTCCGTACGGACAGCACTGTGGCCGTTGCGTACATCAACAAACAAGGTGGTCAATGCTCCCGCCGCATGTCACAACTCACCCGCCACCTCCTTCTATGGAGTCAGAAGCATCTGAGGTCGCTTCGTGCCACTCACATTCCGGGCCTGCTTAATCGTGCAGCCGACAAGCTCTCACAACGGCCAGTGCTCCCGGAAAAGTGGAGACTTCATCCCCAGGTGGTCCAGCTGATATGGAGCCACTTCAGGGCCGCACAGGTAGACTTGTTTTCCACTCCGGACACGGCCCATTGCCAGTTGTTTAATTCCCTGACCGAGGGGACCCTCGGCACGGATGCCCTGGCACACAGCTGGCCCCTGGCCCTACGCAAATATGCGTTCCCCCCAGTGAGCCTTCTCGCACAGACACTGTGCAAGGTTTGGCAGGACGAGGAGCAGGTCCTGTTAGTAGCTCCTTATTGGCCCAACAGGACTTGGTTCTCGGAACTAGTGCTCCTCACGACAGCACCTCTTTGGCCCTTTCCTCTGAGGAAGAACCTCCTGACTCAGAGACGGAGAACCCTCTGGCACCCACGTCTGGACCTCTGGAAACTCCATGTCTGGTCCCTGGATGGGATGTGGAGGTTCTAGGTGATCTACCACAGGCTGCGGTAGACACCATCACTTCCGCTTGAGCACCCTCTACGAGGCACCTATATGCGCTGAAGTGGAACCTGTTCATTGACTGGTGCTCTTCTCATCGAGAAGACCCCCGAAGATGTTCGGTCAGGGCAGTGCTTTTTTAAGATGGGTTGGAGAGAAGGCTGTCTCCCTCCACCCTCAAGTTGTACGTTGCCGCAATTGCTGCCAATCACGATCTAGTAGAAGGTAAGTCCTTGGGGAAGCACTACCTGATTGTCAAGTTCCTGAGGGGGGAGAGGAGATTGAATCCACCTCAACCTCCCTCTATACCCTCTTGAGACCTGTCTCTGGTGCTGACCGCACTGCAGAGACCTCTCTTTGAGCCTTTGCAGTCAGCAGAGTTGAAAATCCTATCTCTAAAGATGGTACTCCTGACTGCATTGGCCTCCATCAAGAGGGTAGGGGACCTGCAGGCAATTTTGGTCGACGAATCGTGCCTGGAATTCGGGCCGGATACGTGCCCAAGGTTCCCACCACTCCCTTTCGGGACCAGGTGGTGAGCCTGCAAGCACTGCCTTCGGAGGAGGCAGACCCAGCCCTGGCTTTTCTCTGTCCCGTCCGAGCCCTTCGGACTTACATGGACAGAACACAAAGCTTTAGGACCTCAGACCAGCTCTTCATCTGTTACGGAGGCCAGTAGAAGGGAAAGGCTGTCTCCAAGCAGAGGATGGCCCACTGGATAGTGGATGCCATCGTCTTGGCATATGAATCCCAAGACGTGCCCTGCCCGCTCGGGATTAGAGCCCACTCCACCAGGGGTGTAGCCCCGTCCTGGGCACTGGCTCGTGGCACCTCGCTGACAGATATTGGTAGAGCTGCGGGCTGGGCGATACCCAACACTTTCGCTAGATTCTATGGCCTACGTTTTAGAACCGGTATCTTCCCATGTACTCACTTACCATAAGCACCGGAGTGCCCGTTCTAGTGTCGGCTTGCTGCGCCATTCCTTTCCTCATGGAACGGATACGTGCACATATGCTCCAGTCGAGTTCCCCAGAATGGCGAACCCTGTCGAGTCCTCCGCAACCCGCGGAAGTCAGACGTGGTAGAGCGTCTGATGCCAGGTCTAACACTCATATGCATTGGTGGAACTTGTGTTAGGCTGGGTTCCATATGTTGTGACCCCCACAGCGCGCCCATATGTGTATTCTTCCACAGTATGGCTCCCTACGGCGAGCCCGCGTCTTTCTCTGCCATCTCAGTGCGGTGTTGCTCCCCCGCCTAAGAGGGCCGGGGCCACCCCTGGGACTTCCGTACGTTTTCCTGCCCACGGCCAGTCTATACGTGTATTTTCCACATGGTAACTCCCTCTGGGAGTATGTGGCTTCCACAGCGGCCCCCGGGGCACTCTTTCCCAGCGTTATCCAATAGTCTGCTGAATGGGTCTTGTGGAACAGCAGTGTGACTCTTCCTGCAGGAATTTCTCCGCCCGTTCAGACGGGGTCTGAGGGGCTCTAGCCGGGTGCTGGAAGTGGTAGTAACTGTGGCGTTTTCCATAGGGATCCCAATTTGTCGGTCATTCCGATGTACATCAAAGTGACCAACTGAAAGGGAACATCTCGGTTACGTATAGTAACCCTCATTCCTTGAAGGAGGGAACGGAGACGTACGTCGAGACCTTTACTTGAGCAACAGCAGCACGAACTCATTCGGAATATTTTGAAGGGATATCAGCTGAATATTCTCTCTTGTGATGAAAAAGTAGAGACAATTGTTGACGAAAATAAAGAGAGATTTTATCTTAAATTGTATTTTTTGCAAAACATTTTTAGTCTCGTCCTTTTTCGTCAACAATAATGCATGTTAATATAGTCTTAGTCAGCGTTTTTGGACATTGGTGCAGTCTTGTCATCGTCTCGTCTTATACATGGAAAAAAACGTTGTTGACAAACATATTTCGTCTCCTCTCATCTGATGAAATTAACACTAATTCATACTATACAAATTTACCTATAAAGGTGTATATGAATGTATGAATAAAAGTGTAATATTACCCAATGAATTGGTATTGTTTTCAACACAATGTCTAGGTTAATCTGAAATTGGTTTCGAAATTGAATTATGCATAGGAAAAACTTAGAGATATTGAGATACCAAGAGACTTTGTTCTAAACAAGAACTTTAAGCCATGCAAATTAAGCTCATGCCAGAGGGGGGCCATGCGTGGCCAGCTCTGACAGCATCAGCCAATCAAAACACTGTGAAAGGTGCCAATTTGCAATTCCCCCCTTCTCAGGAAAATGTAAAAGGCTTTTCTCTAATGCTGGGTACACACCAAAATATTTTTTACATCTTAAAAGATTTTCAAAATGTGATAGACCACAAATATGAGGACAAATAATCCTATAGTGTGGTGTGCCATGATGTGACAAAGACAGCGCACCACACACAAACGTCCCGTTTTAGAGTCCTGACGGTTAACACAGGAAATCTCGCAAAATCTTGCGAGACTTCAGGCCTATAACACACTGCCCTCATGAAGTGCGTCTCAGGTGCGGATCAAGCCGCACTGAAAATGCGCCATGCATGCTAGAAATACAACAGGTGCCTATTTTCACGCAACATGCAAGTGTTTTGGAAGTGATCCAGGCAAAATAGAATACACTGCAAAAAATGCTCTTTTCATGTAATTTTGTCTTGTTTCTAGTCTAAATATCTAAAAATTATTGAATCAAGATGCATTTACCAGATAAGTAAAACGACATAAGATATTTTTTCTTGTTTTGTTGAAAAAAAAAAATGAAGTGAATTTTTGCTTAAGAGGGACATACCCATAAATTCAAGCTCCGCCTTTCGCGTTTTAACACTCGATGGCACCATGTTGGATGTGAAGAGGGGGATTGCCATGTTAATCTTGGACTAAATCGGCCACCGTAGGAGTTAAAACGAAATCAGAATTGAGAGGAACAGAACTATTATTCCCTGGATGGTCATATACCTTTACACCGCTAGATGGGGGGAAATATCACACAGTGTAGCTTTAAATAAATAATAATAATTGTCCATTTTCAAATATTGCACGTCAATAAGCTACTGAAAAAAATTCTGCAACCTATTTTGCCATTAATACCATAGATATGTATAGTCAATACACTGCCGAGTGCCGACGTTGTCTTTGCTGTATCAGTAGGTTATATATTTATGTTTAACATGAAGAATAGGCCAATTCCCTGTACATCAATAGCAGCAGCATCGCGTCAGACACGCTGGTGTGCAAAAGCAAAACAGCATGCGGTTGACACGCAACAAAAACACAACAGAAACGCTGCACTTGCAGTGTGTCTCTGGCCTCAGAATAAGCAGGGCGGATGATGTGCAGGAAGAAATCGCGATGATGGTCTTTGGAATGATTTTCACAGAAAATTCACACAAAAGAAAAAAAAAAAAAAGGTTTGCAGCCCGGTCCTGCAGATTTGCCTTATACAACATTAGAAAGATTAGACCCTTCCTATCAGAACAGGCTGCACAACTCCTGGTTCAAGCTCTTGTTCTCTCCAGACTGGACTATTGTAATGCTCTTCTGGCTGGGCTTCCAGCATGCACTATCAAACCCTTGCAGCTGATCCAGAATGCAGTGGTCTTTAATGAGCCGAAGAGAGCGCATGTTACGCCTCTCTTCATCAGACTGCACTGGTTGCCAATAGCTGCTCGCATCAAATTCAAGGCACTAGTTCTCGCCTACAAAACAAACACTGGCTCTGCACCAATATACCTAAACTCACTTGTTCAGACTTACACACCCTCCAGAATCTTGCGTTCTGCGAGTGAGCGGCGCCTCGTGGTTCCATCCTAAAGAGGCATGAAATTGCTCTCACGGACATTTTCCTGGACCGTTCCCACCTGGTGGAATGACCTGCCGATCTCAATTCGTGCTGCCGAGTCTGTAGCCATTTTTTTAAAAAAAAACATCTTAAGATACATCTTTTCCAATTGCACCTGACCAATACAGAATAGCACTTACTGATCACCAGAGCAACAACCAATAAGCGCACACTCCTGGATCATATCTACGTCTCTCATCGGGATTTGTGCCTTCAAGCGGGTGTGTTACATAGTTATCATAGCTATCATAATCCGGTGTACTGTATTTTGCGTACGTGAGTTTTTGTTGTAGATGGCTATTGCTGCGTGTTTAGCTAGAATGCCATACAAAACCAACCCATTGGGCCACTGAATCTGCATTAACGACAACAGTTGGGGCAACAGCCTTAGTCCTAATGGGTTGTTATCATGGCTATCAAAATCCAGTGTTCGTATTTTTGCGTGAGTTTTTGTTGTAGGTGGCTATTGTAGATGGCAATAAAAAAAAATAAAAATAAAAAAAAAACAAAAAAAAAACTGTACTGTGCTAATTAATTGAGACTTCTTACAGCTCTTACAGGTTGTTGGCCTTGTTTGTTTCGTTGCTTCTATTGCTCTCCCCTTTTTTGTAAGTCACTTTGGATAAAAGCGTCTGCTAAATGATTTAATGTAAATGTTAATGTAAATGCAACTTCCATGTGATTGGTTGTGCAGATAATTGCATTAATGAGAAATTGAAAAGGTAATTCCAATTAATACTTTAGGTGAGTGTATATCTTATCTAAAATATTACATTTGGAGTTTAGATTAAATTTGATTATTCAATATTACTCAGTATTAATAATCAGTTAATATTGTGTATCTTTATTATTAATTTTATTAGCATTCATAATCATTTATAATAGTTGTATGTTTGAATACATGATTGTAAGGGGTGTCATGGAGAGCTGGACTGTTGACCATAGGGTTCTCTGTGTGTGTGTGTAAGTTTCAATGCATATGTTGACTTATAAACATATAACCATATGTTCTTCTAGTTGCATACACACAATCCCTTCGTCCAGAAGAGAAGAGATGGATAGAGAAGCTGGCATGAAGACCTTGTTCATTTTATTGTCTCTCTCTGTCTTAAAAAAATATTAAGTAATATATATATATAGAAATCATGTCTAATACTGTACTCTCTGCTTAGAGTGTGAAGTTAAAGAGTTACTTTAGTGATTTAGCAAATGGCTTTGTATCAGTAGAAACCCAAGAGTATATTTGAATGATCTTGCTTCCCCCCTCATATCCCCCTGAGATGAGCGATTTATGTATTTTATTTCTGGAAAAAAATCTGCAGATTACACAAATATTGTCACTTTGCATCATCAGAGGATTTGTTGGCCAGAGGCTAAAGACTACAGCCAGTAGAAGGCACTATTTCCTATTCCTATTTCCTATTGGGCAAGTAATCCAGTAATGTTAGCGGTGGCTTTGAGAGTGGCCGTGTAGAGCAGCGAAGCAAGTGCATTCTGGGAGTAGATGTCTTTCATTCACATGAGAAGGCACCAAATTCAAAAATAATTTCAATATTTTACCACATTAATGACCCAGTTTAATTACAAAGCTTAATGTTTAATCACTGAAGTAACCCTTAAAAGACCCTAAAAGACAACAGAAACGTGACATCATGGTGAGAAGAGGAGGAAAGTCACGTCTGAACCTGATACCTAATTGGTCAGAACTCATTCAGGAGGATGGGCAGACATTCAGATGATGATATGACGAGATAGATGAAGACGATAGAGGCAGATCAAGATTAGAGAAAATGGGTTAAAACATTTGTTCAAGCCATCTATAGTCTCGTCTCACCCACTTTCCTTTCTTTTACTTAGTTTATTTTCTTTCTGTTGAATCTCATGTTCTAAGTTTTACCACAAAGTTTAGTAATGACTTTACAGCCTTTAGCCACCTCAACTTCAAGCTTCAGCCGTGAGAAAGACTCCATCCATCGACCAACACGCCACGTGATTGACTTTCCAGGACATCGATCAAAGACATGACAAGACCGTCAGAGAATCAAAGAACCTGGGAAATCCCATCTCCATCCAGAACCAAGGGAATTCCTATTCAGAGAAGACACAAATTAATGCAACTAATACCTCCAGACTCTAACTGAACTGGTGCATTGATAGCAAATTTAATAACCCTGCCTAAGTAACGATGGAAGGGTTAAATTAATGGCTGATGGTTTGTTGCTAGAAACTTGGGATTTCACGATTTCACCCCTCTTAAAACTCTCTCTCACTTTTCTCACTTTCTTTCTTTCTGCAGTTCATGTGAATGTGTGTGTGCTTGTGTTAGATATTAGTTTTAGTTTATTTTTATATCGTTTTTTTAATGTTTATATTCGCTGCAGAGTTAGTTACGGCTGATTCAAATGAACGCTGGACAGGTGATTGGCCCAGCTGTAAAATAAGTAACTCTTTCAATATTATTAATTAATAATTTCCTTTGAGCTTAATAAACTGTTTTCCTTCCTTACAGTGTTGATCTTACACATTCCAGTTCCAGTTCTGTAAGAACTGGTTTTACTTCTAAAGCTGAGATTCAACGCCCTGCAATAAAGCAATACAAATCACTAATCTGGAAAGAAGATCTCACAGAATGTGTGTGACTGCCTTGCCCCTCTCCCCTCTTCCCTTTCCCTGATTCAAGTCACAGAATGCAAATATACTACACAGATGATGTATTTTGGGAATCTATTATTTTATTCCTTTCATGTTTGGTGTCTTTTTAAAGGTCTCAGTGCAATTGGTAAATTTGTCTCAATTTCACTAGAGTCACTAGCAGGATGAGAGACTGAAACATTTGAGAATTCTGGGCTTCTCTTTCTCAGGTCTCTTCAAAGATATCCAAAGCCTCTCTCCTGAAATCAGGTGTTGTGTTTGGAAATATTGTATAAAGAAGGGTAAGTATTTAAGGAAGGGTAGCAGAGCTGCCATTTGGGAACATTTTGTAGCCAGAACCTCCATATCATGTGGTGTTCGTGTCCTAGTGGCACTCACACACATGGTATGTAGTGTGCCAGATATCATGACTCTTTGAAAGTAGTTTTATATTATTTGGTGATTGTGGTTACTATTGTATGCTGATCAGTTGTGTATGATGAAGTCTTTTTAAATTCTTTTATTTGATATTTGTTTCTGGCTAAAATAAACATTAATCTTGATTTATCTTGTTTTAGTCTGAAATCATTGATTCTAGTAGTGTCGCATGAGGAGTTTGTAGGAGTTTCCGCAAATCTTCCTGTCAAGGCAGATTCATATGGAGGACCCCATGAACTGCTGCAAAGCGTTAAGCATGAAGGGCAATCTGATTTCTGATTGTCGCTGTTATTAATACATTGCAGTCCCCGTGATTATTGTTCCAATTACACTTTTTGGTATGAGTAAACATGTGCGACTCACTTAAAGGTAAAATAGTTCACTCTGCAATCCTCTATTATAACAGAACTGGCTAATTTGTGTCCGTGAGGTAATGTAATTATACATTTTGCGAGCATTATTTTCTGTGCGACTCCTGGTCCCATCGTGAAACAAATAATGAAGATAAGAAATTCTAAGAAAATCAACAATCTAAATTTCATCGCAACTAATTCTTTAATCGGCTGTCACTTTATAAACGCAACAAACTTAACAACACAGAATACACCTGAAGTCATATTAAATTATGAATGGAGTCAGATTTAAAATTTGATATGAATAAATTAAGTGCTTTTAAAAGAAATGCTGAAATGTCTTACATGCAGAAGTCCTTCGACCAGTCTGTAAGATTCCATCCTTGGTCTAATGGATGGACCTTACAGTTCCAGTGCTGGCTCCAGCCGTGGTTCCAGCTCTAGTTCTGGTTCCTGTTCCAATATGTTCTAAGCTCTAACGGCTCCTGTATGGAGTTGTTAACTCCCTCTCTCATCATTCTGAAGCTCTAAAGAGAGAAACAAAGAAGTTCTGCACCCCTTATTTTCACAAACTTCTGCACCAACTTCAGAGCCTCCTTTTCAAGGATCCTCCATCTGCATGTTCCAGATTATAAGTATCGTCTGCAAAAGTGCTAGAATCTCCAACTTTAAGGCTCCTTAAAGGCTTCCACCTGCTTGTTCCAGAATAAGGACCTTCTCTGTGCTTCAGGAGTTCAAGGCCGTGAAACAGATTTCAACTCTTTTCATCCCACTGGAACATGGCCCAGCTCAGCAAGTGGAAGATGTTCACGCATGAACTCAACACTTCACCAGGTGAAACTTAATTATCACTTTTCCAAACCTCTTAGTGTATATTGTCAGTATATGTTTATCTAATTTGCATTAGATTTTGCAAAGCTGACAAATAATATCTCTATTTATTAGTTGAATTCAGAATAAGGTGTACCTTTAGCCTGACAAGCCAGACCCACATCAAGATGTTTGGTCTGGAAACTCACCATAGACAGGGCTCAATCCGAGGGGCGGGATAAACGGTTGTCTTTCAAACTCCCTCTGCACGCGATAGGATAGCGCTACACCAACCAGAGCAACGGAGGTGAAGCAGAGCTCGCTGACTGATTAAACATTCGCCGTATCCGGTCGGCTAAACTACGAACACATCTTCCCTTTTTAAGAATGACTTCAGTGCCGCTCTTTGTTCTTTTCCCAGAGAAAAGCTTAACTCCAAGTCTTCCAGAGTCACGGTCAGAACTGATTCGAAAGACCGCCGCCGTTCGCCAGTTTCTGTGTTTACAAGAAGCACGCAAACAACTCTATACATGATGTGATTGGGCCGTCCAGATTTTGAGGAATACAGCTCAGAATGGTATTGAGAGTTCCTAGACGACACTTGCAGGCAAATTAAATTTGCTGCCACAAGGGTGCATCTAGATTTCTAGGCTAGTGTACCTTATTACTTCCAAAGGAACTGCTATTTATCTTTCCATAACTCTAAACATTCCTAAACATCTACAAGTTAACAATATCTTTTAAATCCTTCAGATTGGTCAGATGATGAACATCGTCCAAAATATATACATTTAATTCAGTCTACAGTTTCCCATAATTGTCCTTTACTAGGTGAAATTCCTTGGCTGGTGCCCCCGAATCATCTGACACTCTCACACTCTCTTTAGGTGATGACAAAAACAAATGTATTATTAAACTATTAAACTAATAATATAATTAAACTAATCTAATGTATTACTAAATTATTACTAAATAATAATAATATTTAAGACTCATAAATCAGGGTCATTGAGATAATGTTGCAAAGTATATTGCAAATAAATGATGTTCTTTTGAACTTTCTACTCATCAAACAATAACCATTATGATTATTATATAATTATATAATCATTATTAATAACTAGTGTATTATACTGTTTACATATATTTTTACATAACATGATACAGCATACAGATCATGTAGTAACTGTATTTTTTTCTGAAAGACTGCTAAGTGTTCTATGGTATAGCTACATTCTATGGTTAGCTACATTGGTTCTTTATGCATGCTTGCTATAAGCAGGATAGCATAGTTTATGCCCAATTACTTCAGCTATCAAAAAAAATAAAATAAATAAAATTAAATAAAAATTATCCCAAGGGCCTGCTTTCAGAAGAGTTCAGGGTTATGACCATAGTACATAACGTTCACGAACTGCAACTGTTTTATTTGAGTCTGTCATTTTTAGGCTTGGACTCAGATGTAAGGAAGATGTTGAAGGTTATGTTGCATTTGGGCTCATACAAGCCCCCCAAAAATGCTAATCCTAAAGTTCCTCCCTCGTGTGCATGACCTGTTTTAATCAACTACCTCAGGGCTGCTGGGAAAGCTAAGGTTAGCTTGAGAGGGCAGATATCACAGCAGGTACAAATAATCCTGCATGTATAGACTACTCATGCTCGCTTGAGTGTGCATGGCATTAAGATCCGATAAAACGATATCCATTTGAACTCTGAACTAAAATAAGAAATAACTCTACTCAGTCGGAAATCCAAAGAGTCTTTTCCTCCCGTCCAACAGAAACTCTCCATCGATTTGTTTTTTCCAAATGTTGGATCCATGTCTGTTTTGCTGCATTAATATTGAAGTATTCTTATTTATTAATGCTGTGAATCTAGATGCTTCCATCTCTGCTTGTAGAGCAATTCAACTAATGGAGACTACTGTCCATCTCTCTCACACACACAGACTCATTGTGTGTGGTGTGTGTGGGCATGTTTTTGTGTATAATATATGCATGGGTATGACATAGATATTACAAGGAAGGTTACAAGGTGAAATATGACGACATTGGCCATGTCCCCAATTTTTAAAATGCTTATAAATCATACAGGATGAATTTTTTTTTAGAAAGTAAAAATGCAGAATGTTTCCTGTGATGGGTAGGTTTAGGGGCACGGAGAGTGTAAGGGGATAGAAAATACGGTTTGTACAGTATAAAAAAAAAATCATTACGCCTATGGAATGTCCCTATATGTCACAAAAACAAATGTGTGTGTGTGTGTGTTATGTAATATATTTTATGAGTGTGCTTTACTGAGCAAACACTTCTCAAGGAATTATCTAGTAATAAAGATGATTTGCAACACAGTTTTTTTTTTTTTTTTTTTTTTCAACATCAATCAATAACAATGAATGGCTCCTGGTCCAGATTCTTGCAAACAGCAACATATTTCTAATTATGGCTCTGCACAGCTAAAAAAAATAAAAATAAATTATATAATTATATATATATATATATATATATATATATATATATATATATATATATATATATATATATATATATATATATATATATATATATATATATATATATATATATATATATATATGTATATATATATATATATATATATATATATATATACATATATATATATATATATATATATATATATATATATATATATATATATATATATATATATATATATATATATATATATATATATATTTATATCACGCCCTCACAGCCATCAGTCACTGCCACGCCTACTCGGTCACCATCACCGGAATTCTGAACCTACCTGGACACCATCACCAGTCACCACTACATAAGGACTCCTCACCCTTCACACTCACCGTCTGGTCTGAGTGTCTCCATCTATCTAAGTATTACCTGTGTCCGTTACCTCTGAATAAATACTTTGCACTTGCACTAATCCATCTGTGTCCTCGTCTGTGTCTGACAGAAGACGAGATGAAATGCAGAGCTCTTCGGAGACGGGTGGGGACCGCACCGCAGACCACTTCACCACGCTGGTTCACGCTGTACGGTCCTCACTGGTCCACGAGACTCCCTCCACCGCTACTCAAGTTAGCGTGTCATCACCTGCACCACCGGCTCCCGTTACTTCGTCAGCTGCCTGCGTAAGTCCCACCGGCCGACCAGCGACCTACAGCGGTGCGGCGAAGGATTGCAGCGGGTTTCTCTTGCAATGTTCCCTGTATATGGAAGCAAACTCCCATCTGTTTCACAGCGAGAGAGGCCGGATGGCGTTTATCATCTCATTACTCCCAGGCCGAGCCCTACAGTGGGCACAGTCGCTACGGGAAGCGAATACCCCCGTCATCGGCTCAACCACCGCCTTCTGCACTCATCTAAAAGAGGTATTTGGTCATCAAACTGCCAAATTATCTGTCCATGATCCACTGTTTTCTATTCGCCAAGGCAAACGAGAGACAACGAGTTCCTATGCATTGCGTTTCCGCACGCTGGCCTGTATGAGTGGATGGAATTAATCAGCCCTCATCACTGCCTTTCGCCACGGCCTCCTCGCTGAAATCAAGCAACTCATTGTGGTCTACGAGGAAGCCATGGGCTTGGAGGCCCTAATCCAGAAAACCATTTGCGTGTCTCAACGGTTATCTACCTGTGGCCTCTCCTCACCCGCTGCCGATCCTCCACCTGCTCAAACATCTGTCAGACACAGACGTGTCCAGTGAAGGTGAACGAGTGGGCGTGACAGTGACTGATGGCTGTGAGGGCATGACTATATAATTTATATATATATATATATATATATATATATATATATATATATATATATATATATATATATATACGTGCTGGACAACGATTAAAATGTTTAATCGCAATATTACCTGTGATTAATCGTGATCACCGCTGAAATATTATTACAATATGGCCGATTGCATTCCATATTCAATTTATGGGAAAACTGTTGAATGTGCCTCTGCAGTTCAAAAGGCTTACATTGTGAATGTATCTTGAACTGCGAGAAGGCGCTTTCAACACTTTTTCCATGGAAGGTGATAGGCTGGAACTGTACTTTATAAAGTTTTATATATGGTTATTTTTCTTACACAAACTGATCGATTTGCTTCTGAAGGCCTTTATTAACTCCCCGGAGCCGTGTGGAGCACGTTATTTGACGGACAGATGCATTTTTTATGGACTTCAAATACAGAGCTACATCTACTGCCATAAATAAGCTAGGGTTAGCCAGGACTTTTAAAATATAACTCCGATTTTATTCGTCTGAAAGAAGAATGTTATATACACCTAGGGTGACTTGAGGGTGAGTAAATCAAGACTAATTCAATTTTTTGGGTGAACACCTTTTAGTCTTCTTTCCATTGTAACCCGTGGTGGTTAAGTGTTTCAGTCACAAGATGGCACAAGATGGCACCAGACAGTCAACGACAGCGAAGTGACACATCAAGCATATACTGTAAGTAGAAGCGGTCAAGATAACTCATAGTAACCGCATGAGCGGTGTGTTATTCACTTTGGCGGTTGTTATCTGGGAATAACATGGCGCTGGAATGCGCAATTGACCAATCAGAATCAAATATTTCACACAGCCTGTCAATAAATGGTGAATTTCTAAATGACGAACAGCTGTAATGGTGATTAGTGTCCATGGGAACTGATGAGTGGCAAGTAACTCGACTAAGGAAAACAAACTAAAAGTCCATGAAAACTGAGTTCACTAGCTGTGTTTCATTTCGTTAAATTTCGAAGGCTGCGTCCTCCGGAGGACACGTCCTGTGTAGGATGCAGTATACGGAGTGTCCTCAATCAGAGTTAAACGAGACGTCCTTCGTAGGACACACAGGGGGGAAGTATCATGTTGCTATGCCAACAAGTTCAGCCTCGTTGCGCTCTCATGGCAGTTATATGAATGAAAATTATTTATAACTTGAAAATGACTATGAAATGTTTCTTGTCTTGACAGCAATGTACTGTTCTAAACGTTTAAAATGCACTAAACAGTTGTGATCCTGTTGACCAAAACCATGTGTTTGAGGTAATAGAGCTTAAAAAAAAAAAGAAAAAAAAGCTTGAACTACTTAATTTATACATCACACCTACGCTCGCATGTATATCTGGCGGTGGTGCCTTTTTTTCATATAATATAAAAAAAAATGACGGTTGTTAACAGAGACGCAAAGAATTTTGGGTTATCTCCAGCCGTGAAGAATACACCTCATGCACACTCCGAATTCCTGTAAAAGAAGGACGCATTCGAAGGTCGCATTTGGAGAGTCCTGCTCACTTTTTTGAAATGAGACGGCCTTATGACGTATGCACCCTTCGAATGCGACCTCAAGAGGACGCAGCCTTCTGAAATGAGACACAGCTACTGACGTTCACTGAGAGCTCTCTTCTCTCTCCGTACTGCTGATTGGCTATCAGTTTGTTATGGTACTCAGCCTGAGTCACATTTCTACAGCAGTTTTGAAATAACACTTACCCCAACTTTAAGTGTAACAACAATTATGCTTCTTTATATTTTTTTGTGGAAAGTAATGGCTGCAGAAAATTGAGCTTACCATCATAAAACACATTTGAAAATATTAAACACTATAATAATATTCCATAATATTACTGTTTCACTGCACTGATCAAATAAATTAAGCCAATTAAAATAATTAAAAAAATCTGTATTATTTTAAACATTTCTCTGTAGTGCTATAAATGATATGGATGGGAATACTCTCATGACTTCAAATGGACTCTTGTTTACAGTCGCTTGGTTTTACCCTAAATGTTTTGATTGAAAATCCAAATCTGGCTGCCCTACCTGACCCCTGATGGCCTAAATGTGTGCATATGGTTCAGTAGGGCATCCCTTGCAATTTCTGGGCTCTGCAGCTGGCATGTTGGAGTATTCAAATTCGCTCTCTGTGCTCCAAAATCAGGGTCTCAGCGGCAAACTGTGTGAGTCAAATAGGAAAATCTCTCATCAGTGGGGATTAAGGCAGAGGAGTTTAGACATTTTCCATAAGGTAGCATTATAATCGGACTCAGGGCCTCATAATACCCCAGATCTGAGTGGATTTGCGGGGAGGAAATGTTATTAAAGTCGCCACATGAGAAAAACAAATTAGAGCCAGCGGTGTGTTCTCCAGAGCGGACATAGCGAGAGGAAAAAGGAGTAGTGCTTAATCATGATGCACTTCTGTTATTTGTTACAGTTTGCCGACAATGATTTTCTGCCTTCGCTCTGTAGGGGGGGTTAGCAGGGGGCCAATATGCACTTCTAAACTTTCTGAAAGGGGGAAAATGTGATAAGCAGCTCTTAATGCAATGCAGTTTTGAGTAGAAAACTTTTAATGCTGACTATGATATCAGAGGGCTTAATGTTCTCTGTGGGCAGAACCATTGGCTCGCAGGGAACATCTGTTTGACCTACAATCGTCCACCATTTTTAACTGTCCATTCATCGCATGCAGTTTTTGATCACATCCATCCATCCATCCATACATCCATCCATCCATCCATCCATCCATCCATCCATCCATCCATCCATCCATCCATCCATCCATCCATCCACATATCCATCCCATGATCAGTGATTTCATGCAATGCAGTGTTTGTTCACATCCATCCATTTATCGCATACAGTTTTTATTTGCATCCATCCATCCATCTCATGCAGTTTTTTTTTTTTTTTTTCACATCCATCCACCCCGTTCTTGTTCACATATTTCACTTCAGTTTAATTTCTCCTGGACAGATTCATTTATGCATTATGTTTGTTACTGTCCCTTGGCGGGGAGCAGAGCCCAATGTGCTGAAACTTCTTCCTCGCTCCCCCTGCCTGACGTTTGGCATTTACATCGCTTGAGAGAAAGAGAGAGGTTAATTACGCTCAACCCTGCAATGCCATTAATTATAGAGCAAACAGTAAATAAGCTGATGATATTTCTCACAGCGATAGGAGAGGTTGCAGAGGGATAGAGATGGCATTCACACGCAGTACAGAAGGGGGAAATGTACATGTTCAGACTGAGGAATAAATCATGTACACATTTCCCTTTTATGTAATTTACAGTTAGAACAATGAGAAGTAAAACATAAAATTAATTCTGTCTTGCCTCTTAAATATTAATCTAAAAATCTATGTTAATGGAAAAACAAACAAGAAATTGAGACATTTGTTTATGTGAGTGGGTAGCAGAGGCTGACAAACCATATTCAAAATCATTAGTTTAGCAATTAGCTTTCTGCATTCCTCTGGGCCTTCTGCTGCTCAGCACATGTACAGCCCAGCCAAGTCATGGGCGTTGACGTATGACGACAAGAAAACGAGATAATTGTTCAATTTATTCCCATAGCATGATGACTCCATGAACAAATCAACTTGTTGGCTTCATATTTTCTTGTGAATGAAGAATGAAAAAAAAAAAAAACACAAAAAACAAACAATATTTGGGAGGATGTATTGTGAAGTGATTTTTTGTTGAGAGGACAATGTTAATGACCTCTGGGGCTGTCTGCAAATGATGTTAAATCACCAGTGTGCTAGGGGACTGTCGTATTAATTGTGATAAAGGACACTGGTTATCAACATGTTTAAGAGTGATTTCAAGGTCCTCTTGAATAGTTAAGGGCTAAGATTCTTGCCCATGATGGATGTATTTTTTTTTAGCATCCTCTTCTGAAAACAAATGAAAATGTACTTATTTTTTTTACATCTGAAACACTTTTTTTTATTACAATGTTAAATAATATGTGTCTGTTGTACATAATGGAAGACAATGATAAAACACTATTCATATTACACTTTACTACATTGTTGTAATCCATAAGCATGAGTCACAAGTGTGAGTTTTCATGGGTTCCAATGCTGACAGAGCGACAGGCTTTCAATCAATGGCCGACATATTCGACATGTTTTTTGCAACAAGCATTTATTATGTGAGAGTTTCTAGACCTGCAGAAAGGTGGATTGGGCTTGCTTGACAGTGATAGTCTCTTGAATGATTACCTATTAGGACTTTTCACACTTGAAATCGCAGACTCATTCTAAAACCTGGGTAAGTGGAATCATGGGTTTTGTTGCGTCACATTTTACATTTCTCATAATTTACACAGAGTTAATAGTTAATCCTGAGTAGGGGAGACCGGGTATAGTTGTAAGATGGGGAGAGTTGTATCCATACCAATTCCAACAATCACGGATAAGATTGTGTTAGTTTGTGTCATAACAGTGTTAGTTTCTCTAGTAAAGAATGGAGTATCAACCTCCTTCTAATTTCAAAGCACCATGCTAATGCAGCTAGCTAAACAATGGGTGACAGCAGCAGGGTAGGTTGTAACACGTGTTTTGAAAAAAACATCCACTTACAATTAAGACAGTTTTAGTGATTTTAATAATTCTATAGAATGCCTTATGTTAATTTGCTCTCTCTTTCTCTCCATAAATCCTCTGCTCTCTCCATAAATTCCTCTCTCTCTCTCTCTCTCTCTCTCTCTCTCTCTCTCTCTCTCTCTCTCTCTCTCTCTCTCTCTCTCTCTCTCTCTCACACACACACACACACACACACACACACACACACACACACACACTGTATATGAATGTGCACGTACCGATATGCACAAATAAATGAACAAATACACAACATGCTTACATAAAACCTCTAGCATTGTATGCCTATTATGTATTGCAGACTGTACTATCATTTTTTTCTGAATGGATTTTTCGGATTAAAACAAGGAATAAAGAAAGAATCTGTTTGTCACTCCATGTCATGTGTTTTGTCAACATTTGACATTTCCCCCCTCAAATGCTGAAAAACTGCCTGTTTACAACACATGGCATTTCTAACTGTACAGAACACATGAATATGAGACACTCATTTGTCTGGTTGTTGCTTAGCTTCTAGGCCTAACATCTTGACAGCACTATGTTTCAGGCTGTAGGGTACAACCGGGCTAAAGGCACACGTTAAGAAAAAAATGATTTTCACTACTCCGATAGTGTATGATTGAAGAAGAATTTAAAAAATTAAAAATGGTATATATATATATATATATATATATATATATATATATATATATATATATATATATATATATATATATAGAGAGAGAGAGAGAGAGAGAGAGAGAGAGAGAGAGAGAGAGAGAGAGAGAGAGAGAGAGAGAGAGAGAGAGAGAGAGAGAGAGAGAGAGAGAGAGAGAGAGAGAGAGAGAGAAACATTTATGGAGCAACCGATTTCACATGAAAATACATTTAAAAAGTGGTTTGTTTGATTTAAAAATCTCACAAATCTATGAGGTGGCTCAACATGTGGCAAAATGAACTCTGAATCAAATACTTTTGTTCAAATAATATGTTTTTAATAATATATACTTGTTGAAACAATCACTTTTAAAATCACTTGCAGCAAAGTTTGAACGAATTCAGTTAATTTTTATGAATAAAACAATACATTTCTGATCAATATGCTGTCATTAAAATATTTTATTATAGAAATATATATGAAAATTATTGAAATAAAATAATTTACAAAGTAAAGATTCTGAAAGCATTGAAGGAGATCCCATAATAATTTAAAATAGATTTGCAAAAGTGACACTAAATTATATTTTATTATATTATATCACATTTTTAAATCTGATGGTTTCATTATAAGTAATGTGATTATCTGGTAAAATGCCCAACTTAATATGATACTTATAATCTGAATCTAACATGTCATGTCAACAAATGGAAAAGCCAGCCAGATCATGTTAAATATGGTGCCTTTTACTAGCCTAGAAATCTAGACGCACCTTAGCGGCATCAAATCTAATCTGCCCGCGAGTGTCGTCTAGCAACTCTCAATACAGTTCTGAGCTGTAAACGCCAAACTCTGGTCGGGCCAATCACATTATGTATAGAGTCGCTGGGCGGGGCTTAACATAATGACAGCGAGTTGCGCTTGCGTGCTTCTTCTAGTAAACACAGAAACTGGCGAATGGTGGTCTTTCGAATCAGCTTTGACCGCGACTCTGCAAGACTTGGAGTTAAGCTTTGTTCTGAGAAAAGAACGGCATTGAAGTCATTCGTAAGAAGGGAAGATGTGTACTGAGTTTTGCCGACCGGATACACTGAAAGTTGAATCTTGGTTCATTGTAGCGCTATCCAGTTGCATGCACGCCGTGCAGAGGGAGTTTGAAAGACAACCGTTTATCCCGCCCCTCAGATTGAGCCCTGCCAATGGTGAGTTTCCAGACCAAACATCTTGATGTGGGTCTGGCTTGTCAGGCTAGCCTTTTGCCCCAAATACCATACTTTTACATATGTTTTGGAAAGTGCTGATTTTGTGCCATCTAATGGTTTAGAGAAAAATAAAATCAAAAGAGCCTTTTACCCCGTAGAGCCGTTAGCCCCGTTGCACCCTACACGTTTGGCACCACAATCTGAAGTTAAGACTGCAGAAAGCAATACTAACCCTGATCTGGAACAAGGTTTTATAAACCCGGGTAAAAAGTGGTGCTAACCCCGGTTCTAAATTACAAGCTTGAAACATTCCTGTACACAAGGCTAAAAGTGAGATTTAGAAATGACGATAACAGTATGAACAACTCAAAAGTACCATGGTACTAAAGATACTTCAAAAACATGACTTAAAAAAGTTAAATACCTTCTATTTCCATGTCGCAGGTCTAAATCTTGGTGATAGCATGGCATTTATCTAAGTGAAACATTCACAGCTTGCTTAGAATGCAATTAACTTTGTTTAGTTTGTGTGACGCATTTGTCTGTCGGGTGATTGTGTTAACATTAATGGCATCTGCCCTTATTTGTGTTCTCTCCACTTCTAACAAACATGGGTCACATTTAGTTGAATTAGTTGAAGGTGTAGCTGGGATTATGTATCCTACAGTGGCTGTGCTGATACTTTCCTCTCTGCAGTAGTTACTAATGGCCATGTGCCCTCTGTGAGATGTGTAATGACTGTGTGTTAACTGGAAAGTTGCATTGACGGCATGGGTTGGCGCGGCTGGGCGGTGGATCACTTTTGCTTTGAAATCTCCTATGCCCTGCCATATGGCACAGGGTACAATGGAGTGCCAAAATCATGAGTCAGATGGCCCAGGCAGCACAGCGGCCACACACTTAGCTATTGTTCATGAGCTTATTTGCATTTGCTCTGTTTTGTTCGCTTATTTGATTGGGCTTGGTCAGAATAACAATATATGTGGCTTTATAGTTAAATACAATACATGTTAATCCTTTATAGTGTATTCATTGAAATACTTGGAAATTCAAAATTTCAACCCTGGAGTGTTATTGTAAGTTATTACAAGACTTTTGAACTTTTGTGACTTAAAAAATAAATAAATAATCGTTTTTACGTTGAAAATAAAGGTCAATGAAGTTAATGGTTCCTCACCGGTCTATGGTCATCCCCCCAACCCCACAATATATATATATATATATATATATATATATATATATATATATATATATATATATATATATATATATATATATATATATATATATATATATATATATATATATATATATATATATATATATATATATATATATATATATATATATATATATATATATATATAATAAGTGAAAAATAGCACTAAGTACTGGTAGTACCACTTATTTTAGCAGCAATAAGACTAACAGTAAAAATAAAACAAATAATTGCATAATAATATAAACTGGGTTAGTAGTAAAACTTATAAAAATTACACATATTTGACTATTTATGGCTTGATCATTTTCAATAAATGTGTTTCCCACTGGATCACTGTATAATGTTATGTAAGCCTGTGGTAACATACAATGCACTATTGAGTACTAGTATCCTATATGTTATAATGCATTTAAGGGATAGTTCACCAAAACATGAAAATGTGATATTTATTTGCTCCCCCCAGGGCATCCAATATATAGGTGACTTTGTTTCATCAATATAAGTCAAATAAGATTTTTAACTCCAGTCGAATAATGCATGTCAGTGGTAACTTTTTAGAGTTTGAGCGCTATGAGAGTAAAAAATACAAAATCATTAGACATACAAATCCTTCTTAAACCCTGCTGCTCATGACGACACATTGATGTCTTAAGACACGAAACGATTCCAACCCTATAGATACTCATAGGTTTCCATCTGCTCAATGATATTATCATAAATAATTACTGGACACTAATCACCTAATCTTTTCGGGTCCACAATCATTAAAAACATAAAAAAAAAATGCCATAAAAGCATTTACAATAAGACTATTTACATTGCATCACTGCAAAAAGTTACCAATTTCGGACCGATATTCTGATATATTCTTTTTTTTTTTTTTTTACTTTATTATTTGTATTTATTATTATTATTATTATTATTATTATTATTATTATTATTATTATTATTATTATTATTATTATTATTATTATTTGACCTACAGCATGCAGTCATTTCAACACACAGTCTAGGCAAGAAACCTTGCAGAGAACTACCTGTTCTTGATGGTGGAGGTCAAGGAATAAATGCCTCTGATATATTTACAGCGTCAGGGAAAATTACCAAATGCATTTCTTTTACAGGGTGACGCTGCGAGCAAGAAACACATTACGTTCAATTACTGGCCTAAGTTTTCTCTTTAATTGAATGCACTGCCTGATTAATCAGACATCTTCAGAGATGGCGAAATGCACCGGCTGTGTTCCTAAATAGTAAACTCTGATGGCGAGAGGACACAAACACAGGATGCTGTCAGAGGCATTCTAGATTCCATGTGTCAAATGCTCAGAGGCACAATTTAGAAGCTGTCAAGGCCTTCACCTTCTGTTTAGAAAGCAATTATAAACATGTTTAAAAGGAGGAAGTCATAAAGCACTAGACTCAAACACAGTGGGCCTTCAGAGAGATAACCAAGCGGGTGATGGCCACAGTGAGCCATTATCTGCATCTCTCTTTCTCAGTCTATTCCCCTTTTTCTGTTTTTATTCCATCACTAAGCCTCCCTACGTTTCCTTCGTAGCAGTGCTGACAAGTCCCTGAGTGATGATAGCCTAAAACGACTGTGAAGCAAATGACATATTGGGAGATGCTGCTTTTTTTCTCTCTCTCTCTACTTGTCTGATAAACCATCCCCTTAAAAATAAAGGAAGGCACAGGAGTTGTATGGATAGCTGCAGATACAAATGTTAGGTTTTCTTCAGCATTATGATTACGGCACTTAATGAGACGTGTTGATGTACACATCTATATACATACACAAAAGGATATATACAATGTCAACATGTCATAAGAGAAACAGAACATCTGGTGGGCTGGATCTTAATACTGATGGCTTGCCCTAAAGCTTAACCGAGTCTGATGTGTGCACTAATCTCCTTCCAGAGCCCTCAGATTTTCAGCTTTAATGGCCTTTAAGATTATTTTCATGCCAACTTTTCACTATTTATTTTTATTATTTTAAAGCTTTTCGGCCATGTAAGGCATTTTCTCATCTGATCTTCTTGGGTTTCTGCTTTCAAGTAGGGCATTTGTAATATTAAACCTTTTTTTATTTTTTTTATTTTTAACAATGCACACAATATTAAATTGATGAAAGTAACGTGGAAAAAGGATATTTATTGAATTATGTTGAATTCAGGTTGATTGGGACACTTTATCCCCAATCATCTCAATGACAAAAGGTGTCCCAATCAACCTCAATTCACATTTAAATATTATATTATATTATATTATATTATATTATATTATATTATATTATATTATATTATATTATATTATATTATATTATATTATAATATATTATACATGGAGTGTCCATGTGGAACAAAAGGGAGACAGATGGATTCTTGGAAGGATCACCACTCCAGCAGCGTTAAAATGCTTTAATCTCTTTATCCCGTACTCAAGATGGACAAATACAGAAAAGGTTAGACTATAAATCTGTGCAAAACACTAGTCAGAGGGTGCCACAGTTTTCACATACACCAACCACTTTTATTTCTGAAATTGCATTTATAGAGGTCAAATATTCTGTCAAATTCAATTACACATTTGTGGTCGTGGACTATAAAATAAGAGAATGGTTTAAACAGACAACAACACTGTTACAGGATTTCTGGTGGTTTCTTAGAGCTCAGGGGCCATATTCACAAAACATTGTATCTTACCACTAAGAGTGCTCCTAAATGGCAGTAAAAGTTTTTTAGCTAAGAGTGTTCTATTATATCTATTCACAAAGCTGCTGAGAGCAACTTTTACTAAGGAATAGAGGGAAGCCTTAAGCTGAATAAGGGCGGGGTTGACCTCGTTGCTATGGATGATTTCTTCAAGTTTATCAACTATGACCACAGTGGTTTTTAGTGCTTTAATTGTAGAAATATTTTGAATGAGGTTTCATGTTGCTTTATTCAAATAAAAATGTTTAAAATAAGAATGTTGCCATATTCAAAGAAACATTTTAAAAAGTAGGCTGTCACTAATTAAACTAGTAAACTCAGCTAATTGTCAGCCTCTTACATGTCTGCATCTTGAGAGATTGCAGAATTCAAGCAAAAATTGTTTTATAAACAAAGTTCATGAGGAGCATGTTCAAACTTACTATCTAATCAGCGCGAGAGGAGTCATACACACAGCCGAGAGCCGACTCACCTAACGTTAGTTCCTCCACAGTTTTCTGCATCCCTCCGCCACTCGTTCCTCACTCTCGATCTGCGATACGGGGCAGAACTCTGGGTTTGGGCTAAATTCAGAGCTCAGAGCCCTTGAACACTTCGGACAGCACGTCAAAGTCGCTTATATTGTTTTATTTTATTAAATCATTTGTAAGTGTGAACTCGTAAAACAACTGTTTCTTTTTATTAAGATACATTATTTTAGCCTAGAAATCTAGACGCACCCTTGCGGCAAATTTAATCTCCCCGCAAGGGTCGTCTAGGAATTCTGAAAACCCTTCAGAGCTGTATTCCCCTCACTCTGGACGGGCCAATCACATCATGTATCGAGTCGGCAGGCAGGGCCATAATGACGACGGCCGAGTTGCGTTTGCATGCTTCTAAACACAGAAACTGGCAAACGGCGGCGGTTTTTCGAATCAGCTTTGACCGCGATTCTGGAAGACTTGGAGTTAAGCTTTTTTCTGAGAAAAGAACAAAGAACGGCACTGAAGTCATTCTTAAAAAGGGAAGATGTGTTCGGAGTTTAGCTGACCGGATATGGTGAATGTTTAATCTATCAACAAGCTCTGTTTCACCTTCGTTGCTCTGGTTGGTGGTAGCGCTATCCTATCGCGTGCAGAGGGAGTTTGAAAGACAACCGTTTATCCTGTCCCATTGAGCCCTGTCAATGGTGAGTTTCCAGACCAAACATCTTGATGTGGGTCTGGCTTGTCAGGCTAACATTATTTATCACTATTGCCTCAATGTTGTATAGTGTCTTAGGGTGGATTGTGGCAGCAGCCATTAGGATTATTTAGTAATTTGGTTTTAGTGACTTAGGAGTCATCTTGACTACTCCCAGCGTTTCGTGGATTAAGGAGCTAATTCTAGCAATGCTTTGCAAAATACTCTTAGAGCAAAAATTTAGGAGTACAAAAATTAGGACTGACACGCCCATTATTTTTAAGAGTTTCTCCTAAATTGGCAAGTTAGGAGCTACTTTTAGCCTTTAGATGTTATGTGAATATGGCCCCTGTTCTTAACTGCTGTATCATACTCTTTACTGGGTCACATCTTATTTTAAGGTGACATTTATACATATTTCATGCACTTGCTGCATAGTAACAATACATACATGGGCATAAAACTAATCCTAAACCAAACCTTATCCCTATAAATGCATGTAGTTTATTTAATATGATTCAGTCCTTAGTTGTGTAATTACATAGTATCAAGACATGCTTACAATAAAGTGTAACCCCTTTCTGCTTCTGTTGTGACTGCTACCTTCTGTTCTCAACTTTTAATCTTTTTTCTTGGGGGTTAAAATAACATTTAAAAAACATTTAAAACAATGTGTATATTGTGTATATTGGGTGATGGGAAATCCTATCCTTTAGGGATAGTTCACCCAAAATTAAAATTATATCCAAGATTATTACTATTTACATCAAGTGTGCCACACGAGTCCTGAAAAGTGAATCCAAAGCATCCTGATCACCACCAGTTGAAATGTAATGGGACATAAACACATAAAACTACACAATTAAATTAACTCAAATACGTTTTTTCCAAAGATGGTTTCTTTCATTTTAGACAGTATGTTTATTATCACGCTGATGTTAGTCCAAGTGTTTGTTATTTTAAATTTTGGTTTTAGTTAGTTAGTTGATGAAAACGGAGTGTGACGTTATGGCTGACAGCCGAGATTGACATATTTACTGTGGCACCAAGGGACATTTTTTGGGAACTTTGAGAAGAAACTTTAACTTGAATTTCTATATTTCCATAACTTTTTATTTCAGAAAAGGTTATTGATTAAGCAGGATTGTGAGTGAGACCTTACGTTCCACTTCACGCTCACTACTGCACAGACTCGAGACCTCACTTCAACAACCTCAAAGGAAGAGTGTTGTCCTTTAAAAAAAAAAAAAAAAACATGTTTACAGTCTATTATTGACATTCATTAAAAGAGCAGCTTAGACATTTTACTAAGTATCTTATGTTGAGGTTCATTTAAGGAAAACAAATGCAGGTAGGAGATAATATGACGGTGAATGTATGATGAAATGTGTAAATTTTCGGTGAACTAATCTGCTGCATTACTTTTGATGTCAGATATATGTTTTTGAGCACTTTTATTATATTTAAAATGTAAAAGAGTAGCTATAATGACATTTTAAGCTTTAAAAAAAATGCAAGATGAGCAGTAGACAAAACGGCATGGAGTGAGTGCAGAGAAAAAGGTCATATTTACTCCTGTGGGTAGCAGCTCACTGCTTTGCTGCAGAAGAAGCAAAGCCCTGAGAATATATATCTCTTCCTTCCTCCCTCCCTACCTCCATTTCTCTCTCTCAGCACTCTTTTTTGCACTCTCTCTGTTTCTTTCCCTCACACTAATAAGCCATGATCACTGTGTTACTGTGGTAATTAAATCAGATATTAAGCTGTGTTATAATCCTCTTGGCTGCCTGCTGCTGACACAAGGCTGTGTGTGTGTGTGTGTTTCCATGCATGCGTGCGTGTGTGTGTTTGTGTGTGTCTGTGTGAATCTGACACGTCGCTGAATGTTGATTTGCAGAGTTGCACAATCATGAGAGATGGGTCGGGGCGAAGGCGGCTTATTTCATGATGCATTAAACATGCCAATACTGGGCCATGATATACAATTGTGAGTGACGTACTCTCAAATATGTTTATGTTACTGTGAAACTGTCATTAAATTTTGTTTTTGTACAGTATTGACCTATAATAACTGTAAGCCCTCAGTGAGCACAGTGCATTTTACTGTCTTCTTTTCTACAGGTTAGGGTTGAGCAGGGATAAAGGATAGCGCTCAGTAAATGTAACTTTGGTAAGAATTGCAATATATAATAGCAATATGCTTGCATACAGGGCGATTCTAGTTCTTTCTAATATAGTGTACAGTTTCAGTAATGAGCGCCATGCACGTGACGTCACCATCAGCTGGAGTGACTGCGATTATGCCCTACTGAGTGGCAAAAAGACTGAGAGGCAGCACTGGTTTACAGCGTGAATGCAGCGGAAACACACAAAACCAGGCCCGGCGCCAGACGGGGGTATAGAGGGAGGCTTGTCCACGGACCCCAATGGACATCGCTGTTCCGAGCTTGAGACGGACTTGATAATAGCGTGCAATTTAAACCACTGCCAGCTGCTGCTGCTTCTGCTTTTAGAGGTTAAAGCTGGACATAACTGTTTGTCTAGGATATGTAACCCTCTGTAAGAATTTGTAATAATAGCATATTATTAGCGAAAAGGAGCAAGCAAAAGATCCAGTGTGTATGTGTATTTCGTCAAATGATTACATTTCCAATGTGTTTTCGCTTTGGTGAGTAATGAAGCCAATCACAGATATGTTTTTTGATATCTCCAATGCAGTTGGCCACTCACAGGTGTTGATTTTGGAATCCACTCACCGTGCGAGTGGTTGTCCAGGACAGGCGCTGAGTTCAGTTACACCCGCTTCAATCCTCTGTAAGTGCAGACATTGTGAAAATAAGAGATTGATCGTATACCAGCTTCACTGATTAATATAGCGGAACTTTGTGAGATTGTGTTTATTGTATGAGTGACAGCTTTTAGTGATTATAAAGTGTCACATACACACATACACATGTCATATAAATTATCACATACACGCTTCAATACACTGGCCCATCCGCATATTATTGTTACATGCAGGATTCACTCGAAAAATGTGATGACGGACAGTTATAAATATTCATGTCGAAATCATGTCATTATCCATGGATCACTAAATCTTTGATATAAGGAACACTATATTGAGCCCAACCTTTAGTTTAAACTGATAATCATTTGCTTTAGTCGCGTTTTCCTCTATTAACTCCAGTCACGCAGAAGCTCTTCTGCCCCTTAGCCCTGTGTTACGGCATGAAATTGACGTTGATACATACCTTCTATACCTGTTTGAATGTAACAGCTGTGAGGATATGTGGGTCCAGCGCATCAATACTCTGCATGCATATATTGTAAATATATTGTGGTATTTAATTTGAAATGTAAATGTAAAAATGGGATTGGGTTTTAATATGATATAATATAATATTCATATTGCATGTTTTGTTAATGTACACTACATTTCCAAAAGTACTCGGACACCCCTCCAAATAATTTATTTTTGGTGTACCAATCACTTTTACGGCCACATGTGTGTAAAATCAAGTACCTAGGCATGCAGACTGCTTCTACAAACTTTTGTGAAATAATGGTCACTCTTTTAGGAGCTTAGTGAATTAAGGACAAAGGCCTTCTAGTCCAACATCAGTGCCTGACCTCACAAATGCTCTTCAAGAAGAATGGTTAACAATTCCCATAAACACACTCCTAAACCTTGTGGAAAGCCTTCCCATAAGAGCTGAAGCTGTTATAGCTGCTAAGGGTGGGCCAACTCCATATTAAACTCTATGAATTCGGAATGGGATGTCTTTTAAGTTCATGTGGAAGTAAAAGCAGATGTCCCAATACTTTTGGCAATATTGTGTATAAGGGTACTGAAATCGAAAAAGCTTTTTCTTTGACTTTTTCTACGGTGGCGAGAAAGATCAACACACTGCAACTGAAGAAAACACATGAAAATAGAAAAAAAAAAACATGCAAATTAAGAAAACATTTTCATCAATTTGAAAACACATGCACTGTAATTGATCCCAAATGCAACCAAATAGATAAACGTGCTGCAAAAGTTCACAATGCACCCAAATAAAGAAACATGCTGCAAAAGGTTCACGACACATCCGAATATGTAGGTATTATTATGTATGAGACTGTATGATTCATATTCATGTTCTGTGCTATTTTACCATATGAAGCGTTATGCCGAAACAAATAAAGTAAGAAAGATTGTCATTATGAGGACAAAGTGTAAACAGAGCTTGAGGGGTTGAGGGCTAGATCACGTATTAAAAGTTTTTGTAAATCTGCCATGTCTAAACTGCTCAAATTGACATTGTGTACATCATGTACATGGCTATAAATCATCCATAATACCCAATATTCTTCCTCTTGATCCATCCTCAGAAAAAGGGATACTCAGAGCAGTGGAGCAGAGAGAGAGAGAGAGAGAGAGAGAGAGAGAGAGAGAGAGAGAGAGAGAGAGAGAGAGAGAGAGAGAGAGAGAGAGAGAGAGAGAGAGAGAGAGAGAGAGAGAGAGAGAGAGAGAGGGAGGTGGTCAGACAAACAGTCCCCTCCCTAAGGTATAAGGCTTCTAGCACACACTGTGCCACCTATCTGTTGACAAATGGAGGGCCATTACACTCACAGAATCCTAATGCTAAACGCTAAACTGGCCATCCTCTTTGCCACTGAAATGGGAAGAAAAATCTTCTTAATGATTTCAAGGGCATGACAATGTGTACACAATGATTTAAGACGGAAAATATATAGAGGGTAGGAAGATATAGTGACACACTTTACATTCTCAGACATTTTCGATCCTCAGAGGCAAAAGCGATATTTCAAAGCCTAGTCATCTTCCTAATGCCTACATAGTCAGCTGCCTGTTAAGGCTGCATTCTTACTGTCATGTAACACAAATAGCGCTCCACAAGGGAGAGTCGACTTGCAATAAATATTAATGAAGTTTGTTGTTAGCATGTTGTTAATGTCCAGGCAAGACACTCTGATAAGCATAAAAAATACACTGTGCACATAAATAAAAAATCACTCATTCATACATACAACGATGGCAGTGTCAGCCATACAAGGCTCCATCCAGCTCGTCAGGAGCAGCTGGACTTAGGTGTGTTGCTCATGGACACCTCAACACTTAGTCAGGTGGAACCAGGGATAGACTTCTGGTTTTTAGACCACCAACACAAACCACTGCTTCCCCATCAATAAAGTAAATAATAAAGTAAATATTGTATTTACCAATGAGGTGCATTCATTTGATCAAAAGTTACAGTAAAGGGGGACAATTTGGGGGCAACAATTGCTTGAAACCTGGGTTCATTATTATTCTTAATCAAAAACATCCATAAATCCATCATCTTCTGCTTATCCGGAGCCGGGTCACAGAAGCAACAGTCTAAGCAGAGACGCTCAGACATCCCTCTCCATAGCCACTTCCTCCAGCTCCTCCGGGGGAACAGCAAGGTGTTCCCAGGCCATTCGGGAGATATAATCCCTCCAGCGTGTCCTAGGTCTTCCTGGTGGGACATGCCTAGAACATCTCCCTGGGATGGCATCCAGGAGGCATCCTAAATAGATGCCCGAGCCACCTCAGCTGGCTCCTCTCGATGTGGAGGAGCAACGGCTCTACTCTGAGCTCCTCCTGAGTGACCGAGCTTCTCACCCTATCTCTAAGGGAGTGCCCAGCCACCCTGCGGAGAAAGCTCATTTCAGCCGCCTGTATCCAGGATCTTGTCCTTTCGGTCATGACCCACAGCTCATGACCATATGTGAGAGTAGGAATGTAGATTGAGCGGTAAATCAAGAGCTTCACCTTACAACTCAGCTCCTTCTTCACCACGACAGATCGGTACATCGCCCGCATTACTGTAGATGCTGCACCGATCCGTCTGTCAATCTCCCGTTCCATCCTTCCCTCACTTGTGAACAAGAACTCAAGATACTTGAACACCTCCACTTGAGGCAGGAACTCTCCACCAACCTGAAGTGGGCAAGCCACCCTTTTCTGACTAAGAGCCATGGCCTCTGACTTGGAGGTGATGATTCTCATCCCAGCCGCTTCACACTTGGCTGCAAACCGTCCCAGTGCATGCTGAAGGTCCTGGTCTGAGGTTGCCAACATGACAACATAATTTGCAAAGAGCAGCAATAAAATTATGTGGTCCCCAAACCCGACAATCTCTGGCCCTTGTCTGCATCTAGGAATTCTGTCCATAAAATTATAAACAGAACCGGTGACAAAGGGCAGCCCTGCACCGGGAACAAATTTGACTTACTGCCAGAAATGCGGACCAAGCTCCTGTTCCGTTTGTAAAGGGACTGAACATCCCTACGCAGGGGGCCCCAGACCCCATACTCACAGAGCACACTCCACAGGGTGCAACGAGGAACACAGTCAAATACCTTCTCCAAATCCACAAAACACATGTGGACTGGTTGGGCAAACTCCCATGGACCCTCCAGCACCCTGGAAAGGATATAGAGCTGGTCCAGTGTTCCACAACCGGGACGAAAACCACACTGTTTATCCTGAATCCGAGGTTTCACTATTGGCCGAATTCACCTCTCCAGTACCCTGGCATAGACTTTCCCGGGGAGGCTGAGAAGTGTTATTCCCCTGTAGTTGGAACACACTCTCCGGTCCCCCTTCTTGAAAAGAGGGACCACCACCCCAGTCTGCCAGTCCATAGGTACTGTCCCGCGATCCTGTAGAAGCGTGTCAGCCAAGACAGCCCCAAAACATCCAGAGACTTGCCTGCATTGCAAGATATGCATTGGGACTCGTCCATCACCTGAAGTCATCGAGGTAGTTAATAAGCTCCTCTGTGGCAAGGCTCCGGGGGTGGATGAGATTCACCCTGAGTACCTTAATTCTCTGGATGTTAATCAAAAACAAACAAGTACAATGACAAACCCACTTATTTGTCACAGATGTGTATAGGCAGGAAGACGAAGACGGGCTGATTCAATTCTCAAACTAAGTTTAATGATCAAGGAATCTCAGGTGAGTGAATACAGGCAGGGTTAACAACACACTCTATACATAGACGAGACCGGACAGAGACTGAAGGAAACAGGAGAACTTAAATAGGAAAAACAAATTAGATGAATACACAGAGCTGACACAGATGATGAACATTTCGGCTCAATGAACAGGTTCAAAAAGCAGATTATTATGGTTGCTGATGTCATCATGCAAAAGATGCCACTATGCATTTCTTTTATGTTTTTTATGCATTTCTCAGTGCTGTTATATGAAGGAAACATTCAAATGAAGTAATCTGTGTCAATGCATATCGAAACAATCAAATAAAGTTTTTTGCGTGAGTGCATTTTGCTGGTTATTGCCTTTTTTATTCACTTAAGTTAATGGTGTTTGTGTTCACGGTTAAGTCTTTTATCCTTCAGGTCGGATTAGAAAGAAAATTGCACAACTACAGCACACATTACAGGCAATGATCAGCAAATGCGTATATGTTCTTTATGTCTAAAGTATACCATAGAACGAGTAAACCAACTCCTTGTTTATTGTCCATATTACGTAAAGTCCTTGATTTAAAATATAATTTCCACATGCAAAACCATAGTACTTTTTTATGTTTTAATAAAATTAAGGCTTATCTAATAAAACCAGTTCACTTAAGATAATGTTTGTGGTTACAGTTTCATTCTCGGCTCCTTTACGTTGGATATGACTGACCAACCCATTCTCACACCCAACTCGTCACATATGGACGCTTGACCCGGACCCCTTGTCGTCACTTTTCAAC